>NC_056744.1:987466279-987766279 GCF_019279795.1 Protopterus annectens
GAGAATACTTGCATATTTATTTGTTGACACTGTGGGCCACTCCTAATAACCTTGCTCTTGGTCAAACTACCATTTGTATTAACAGTAACATTACACAGTAAGATTGGATACCCTTTATTAAGGGCCTTAAAGTAGCTGATAAACAGTTGGCTGGTGGCAGTAATGACTACCTTATAGTACGGGCAGAAGGGGACATAGCTAGTAAACCTGCGCCAGCCTTTCCCAGGTGTGTGTGTGTGTATGTGTGTGTGTGTGTGTGTGTGTGTGTGTGTGTGTGTGTGTGTGTGTGTGTGTGTGTGTGTGTGTGTGTGTGCATGCGTGTGTGTATAAATCAAACCTCAAAGGCTATGTGTGTCAGCTACTTGGCCAGGTACACGAAGCACTTGTTGGACAGAGAGGGTGCTGGAGGTCTTGGATTTGCCACTCAGCTGAGATCTCAAATCTATAGCTGTGCCTGTGGGGAGTCTTATTGGGGATCTGAAGAAAGAGGGAGAAACCAGCTCCGGACTGACTGTGGTCTCTGTGTGCTCTTAAGGGAAATTGCACTTGATTCAGAGAGCTGCATCTGGAAATACTTTGTGTGTAACTTGTCATCCTCCCAACATAAGTCCCCCCCACTGGTGATAGTGGTGAGGATTGAGGCTCCTTGATTACTGTTGCCAGTGGTGGGGCATCACAAAAAACACTGCTGTTCTCAGTATCCACAGTATATCCAGAAGTGCCCCCTTGTGTAGTTCATATGTGTTCACACCAAAGCCATAAGTTAGAACTGGAGAGCAACTTCATATATAGTTTACATTTTATTCTTAGATGTCAAAATGGTTTTCAGTATTGATTTCAGTTTTCTAAAATGTTCCTTTCTAAGCTTCATTCTCATTGCTTCCTCTTAATATTGTTCTAAGTATTTATACACTATCTCTTGTTTAGTTCTTTTTTATCACATTCCTCTCCCAGGTTGATATTTTCTAGATGTATCAGTTTTCCTTTTATAAGTGGTAATTTTACACATTTGCCGATACTTAAATCATCTGAAGATTTTTTAATTATTTCTAGTTGCACTTTTCCTTGTTTCTTTGATGAGCTATTACATTTTACATCATCCACATGTAGTTATTTATTCATTTATTATTTTATTTACTATTTGGTAACTGGGTAGGTAGACTAGTCCGAAGACCTTTTTCAGCCATGACCCAAAGGTACGTAAACAAAAGCAAACAACATGGATATTCAAGAAGCGTGTAATACATAACAAATACAAAATCAAATTGTTTTTAATGGGACTTGAAAAACATGCTTGTTGCAGGTCTTTATACTTCTCACAGAGTTGTCTGCACACAGAAACATTGCAGAGATAGAGTTAATAATAAAACCAAAGTGACTACAATATTTATGGTATATACATAAAGTACATTTTGAATTTCAACATTTCAGGAAAAAGCAGGGCAACATTTAGGATAACAAGCAGAGAAACCCTGTTATGCTGGAGATAACATGCTGTTAGAATTTAACATTTCACTGTGACTGTTTTGCTGGAGGTAGTATGATCTTTGAGAGCAAATGGTGAGGTTAACCATTGTCCTAAAGCACTTACATTCAGTTTTCTTGTGCAAGTATTCAGAGAAGGATTTTTTTAACTCAATGACAGAGATCTCAAGCACCTTAATCCAGGTTGGAGTCAGTTCCATAATGGCAAGTCTAATTGGGAGAAGGCATATTTTCCAGTATTGTTTTAAATGGAGGTCTGCTTAATGTGATAGCTTTATTTGGGTATTTCTTAGGCAATAAACCTGGTGTTGGATGGATAGTTTTCGTATCAAAGATATGCAACAACCACTGTTTAGTATTTTGTGGATTAGAAAACTTGGAGAAAATGTGACATTCTGATGACTAGAAGTCATTTTGGACATTGTAGGAGGCTTCAATGGTGAGATCTTTTGCTGGCAAGGAGGGCAAATCTGGACATTTTATTTTGTTTGAAATGAGATCTATGGAAATTTTGCAGTGAGAGAAAGGTAATCAGAGGAAGACTCTATGGCAGTTGATACATTTAAGGCTGTCAGCTGTGGTTCCTGTGGTACAGGGTTTGATTCACACATTCCACATTTGCCCACTGTGTGACCTGGAGCAAGCCACTTAACCAGACAGTGGTTAGGGGCAACTGGGAATTTGGGATAGGATCCTTAATGATCCCCTGAACTTCAAACCTCATAGCCACCTATGGACCTTTACAGAGAGGAATATTTTTGGCTAGGGAAAAGCATTCCGAAGGGTAGAGTAAATTAAATATTATATAGCAGAGTTTAAGTTACAGTAATGCTGTATTAGTTATTTTGTCATATGCTTTTAGCCTGTGCAGAAATTTTTAATTTACTGTTACAGATGATGTAATACAAATCTTGATCTACTTTATAATGGAAATTTTCATTTAGCACATGTAACATCCTAATACTTTTTACCAACCAATTTCCTTTTTCATATTCCTCTAACATAATAGGATATGATATATTTTTCTTAACTGTCTTGCAGTTGTCTCTAATTGGCAGTACTGTAACTGAGTTAAGAGAATGGGGACTGCTGACATGGTTGCAAGAAATTAGGGATATGATTGACAACACAGAAAAGCTGTTGATTCATTGGTTATGAGTGCAGTAACATCAGCCACAAATGATATTGCTCCTACTAAAATTAATGCACTTATTTAACTTTAATGTGAGTTGTAGCAAGGAGCAAGTTTTTCTTTCTCAGCTTTGTAGGACCTTTTCTTTCCTTTACTTTGGCTTCAGCACTGGGTTATTGGGTTGAGAGGTCTCCAATCATGGGTTTGCTCAGGGTGTAAAATGATTTAGCTACAGTTCAGCTAATTTGCATTTCCATAGTGATACTGTATTAGCTTCTTTGTTTTCCCTTATTACTCTGTGAGCTAGAAAATCACGGTGTGGTTAGAGCAATGAGCAATCCATTCCAACCCCTAGTGGAAGGGGGAGCTGGGTTCACCCAATTCAATACCTTGCAATTCCAAGGTATTGAAATAAATGGAGTCCCGCTACAGATAGTGAGATTCCACAGCAAACTTTGTTGATGAATCTCACTGCATATTCTGAGTCCAGCTGAAATTTGCAGGCACATCTGTATGTCAGACATAGTATTGTAGCCAGGAAGCTGCTATCCAGTGCAGCCAGTCCAGCCATTGCAGCTGTAGGGTAGAGTGGTCTAAGAAAAGTGATGGGTATGCAGGACATTATCCCACCAGAGATTTATGTTTATTTTTAATAATACAGCAATGTGGGCCATCCCAAAAGGAGTTCAAGATACAGATGGCAGAATATATGAGCATGCATATGCGTTGGCTCATAATTAAACTTCAGCTTCTGGCAAATGCAGTAGACCTCTACCTGCAGGAGGAACTACTACAGGGCTTCCCACCTGGTACTGCCTGTATTATCTAGTCTCACATATAGGTAGACCTGCTGCTGTGTCGACATGACCCATTGACTTCAGTGGATTTCACCACTTAGTCAGCCTTTATGTTGGAGAGCATTACCAATGTACAACATGGACTTGTAGCATATACATCCCGATTCCTGCTATGAAATCTGGCATAGGTCTTTGGCAGCTCCCATTAACATATGCTGAATGGGGACTGTTAGAGTCCTATCTTTTAGAATCAGGGATGGAGCAACTACTTGGTGTAATGTGTTACTCTAATCCAAATGTAGTTTAGAATCTGACTTTGTGGTTTCCTGGTAATACCTTGTCTATTAGTAGCTTAGCTGCACATTAGTATTGTCTGTTAATCTGTGTTATATCATTGGAACTCTGTTGATGGCTCCCTTTCACTAAATATATTTGTTTTATTAACTTTTTAACATTTTGCATCATATTCACATTTTGTAGCATCTTTGTCATATATTATTTTATTTATTCATTCTAATATCAAGCAAGCTTCCCTTAAGTTAATTTCTTCCTGGCTACTTTTGTGATCTGTATTTCCTATTCTTCCCGCAACTAAGTCTTGATTTTTGAAGGATATTCCAGGCTATGTTTTTTTTAAATTTTATGCTGACTTTGAGCTAGAAATATCAGTTAATGCAGTTTTCAGTTCTACACATGAACTGCCACTGATTCTATCCCTTTTATTTTCTCAATTCCTTATCTTACCATTTTGGGTTTTCAAGCACATCTGGTACATCCTTCTCTCTAAATGCTTTTCCATTGAGGATTTTTCTAGATTGTCCATTTTTTGTCAATGCACTGCTTCATTTTAATTTGTTCACTTGATCTTAAATTGACATCTGTCAATATTGATATTTTTTCAGTTGAAATTATTTTTCTGTGTTATTGCAGTGTATCCTCTTTTTAGGAATTCTGGGATTACTGCATAATAATAATAAAACAACTTTTTTCTTATCCTCTCTTGTCCACCTAACTGTTACAAAGTTTCTTGTCTGGCTAATCATTTTTTAATTATCCATTGTGTACTGTTTTCTGTTGTCAGAGTGTAGTGGCTAAGACTGGGTCAAGTTCTCTGTCATCCTTGAAGAGTTTTACAATAGTTTTTCTACCATCCCAGGCTCTACTTCGTTTGCCAGGAGTGAGCATATTTTTATCGGGTCTATATTAAAACACCGAAGTTTCAAAATTTCGAATGTTCTAATATCGACCCCTATTCAGCAAAAGCTGAAAATATCGAAGCAACAGAAGACTGAATTTTTTTCTAGGGAAAGAATTTGGTTGTCCGTTTCTGTTGCTTCGGTTTTTTCAGCGCTGTGGTGGAAAGTTACAGGTCGGGTTCAGGTAAGTGTGCGATTGAGTGCGGGTTAGGTGAGTTAGGATTAGGGCGCAGATTAGGTATGTGTGCGATTGTGTGGACGTGAGGGTTAGGGTGGGTTAGGTGAGTTAGGGTTAGGGGACATGGGTCAGGTAAGTGTGTGATTGTGTGGATGTGAGGGTTAGGTCGGGATAGGTGAGCTAGGGTTAGGGCACGGGTGAGGTGAGTATGCGATAGTGATGGACCTTAGGGTTAGGGTTTGGGTTAAGGTAAGTGGATAGTTAGTGGTGTGTGTATAGTTTAGTGTAGGGTTAGGTGTAATATTTTAGGTGTATGTGTGTAGATTGCTGTTTGTTTGATGTGCTTGTGTTGTGTGTATGTGTTTTGGAACAGCAAATTTTTTCCCTAGAAAAAAATTTGCTGTTCTGTATGTTCCATGTTTTCAGCTTTCACTGAATAGGAGTTGATATTAGAACATTTGAAGTTTAAAAATTTCGATGTTCTAATATAGACCCTTTTTGTCCTAGTACTAGTGCATTTAGCTTGCATAGCTTGCATGTTTATTCATATCATTCCCCGTTGAATATAAAAAAATGAATATTACCAGTTTTGTCTTGGTGGGATTACTACAGGAAGGTACCCACTAAGGTTCGGGATTACGTCAGTTTAAACTTTCTTCTTCTTCTTCTTTATTTATTTATTTATTTATTTTTTACACTGACTTCTCTTTTCCATCTGGACTTCTCATCCTTGGTGGTAACAGTTGTGCTGGACATGTCACATGTCATAAGATGACACAAATGCTGTATGTTAAAGATATACATGGTTTTACCAGTCCATAAGAGGGCTGGATTCACAGGAACACATACAACGTGCCTTTTTTATTTCAAGGTTCCTGTGCATGATAAAGTCATATCTGATGCTGCATAAATATGGCTGCAGGTATCCTGAGATATGATATGTGCCCATAGACAAGGACATTTTAGTAAACCTTTTATGTGTCCCTTATGTTTTTGTGTTCCACTGACCTCATATGATAGATGTCATATGCAGCATAGCAGTCAAAATGTCCCACAGTATATATGTGCTGCGGTATAAGGTGCAAATGTGACATCATGTTGCTAACAATGCACATGAGTAACAATGCTTACATCATGTAGTGGGTATTTTTAATGTAAATGATTTTCCATCTACGGACAGTATGTCAGACAGACATTTCTTAGTTCTCGTTCGACCATACAGTGTGTGTGTGTGTGTGTGTGTGTGTGAATGACTGTATATGTACATCACAAGATCACAAGGCAAAAACATCAACTCAAATGTATATGTATGTATATGTCAGACATGACAACTCCATGTATGGCTGCCTTGTACCAGACCCCTCAATTATTCCAGAGTACTTTTCAGAGGATATATATATATATATATATATATATATATATATATATATATATATATATATATCGTGCATTACAAAGGCAACAGAGACAAAGCATGCACTATATTCAGCAGTGACAGACAAAGCATGTAAAACATGCAGCTGTGACAGAAATGACTGCTCAGGCCATCTGCAATCATTATAGCATACTCAACATCCAATGTCTTTGGAAGCACACTATGCATACCCTGCTTGTTGATATGTGACTGTGAGCAATGCCACTGCTATGGCCATGTCTCAAATTCACTGCGATGACCATGTCTTCCATTATGGAGAAAGGACTAAGTGCTTTGACTGCCTTCCCATATGCATAAACATTCTTTTCCACTGTCAGTCAGAGTGGAGAAGTTATTTGCAGATGTTTGCAAATGATTTACTCAACCAAACTGAAATTTCACATGCACCTTTCTCTGCCCAACCACATAAAAGAAATGCTAGTGTTGCAATTTTAGCATTATGAAGTCAAACCGAAACATTAAAAGTGTTCCAGTAGACATTATGCTACCACTATATTATTACTTGCTTTATTTATTAAACACAATAATGAGCCTTTGACAGTGAGCTGATGTTTTCAAAGTGCAAACATAGATAGTATTGGAAACATTCAGCAGGGTCATGGTTCATCACATGCTTTCCTATCAGTCACAAGGTTGGCAGACGTGTTATTGTGACATCATCATTATCACTGACTGAATATCAGCATTGCAAAGCACTCAAGATGGTCATTATGCATCAAGATATGACTCAAACATCATAAATTAATGAGTGGACCACTTTGTGCTTACTGTACATATGGGATGTTTACAACATAAATGTCTATAGTTTCATGACATAATTTACCAAAGAGTCATGTGATCCTTACACAACTCTACTAATATCTCATTTGTATACACAGGTCCATGGATTTCGTGTTCTGTAAGGTAGATAACTTACTTAACGTGATTTACAAGAACATATATACACATTTGTACATTCCAGGTGTGCCAGAGTGAAACATTATTTGATAAAGGACATGTCATTTGCCAAATGACAATACTATTTTCATACACTTAATAATGCAGGGACCATTAGTTATGAAGTTATCCATGTTGGATCCACTGTTACATACTGATATATTTACATAATTCTCCTGTAAAGCAACATTTTTACAAGTATTAATGATCCATTATGTGTAACATTGCCAGATACCCAAATAACCACAGTCTATCTGTGGCTATTGCTGTTTTTATAATTACAAGTTCAATATTCATATTTTACTATTTATTTACTTTTTTTCACCAAGTAAGTGGATTGGTCTATTGACTCTTTTAAGCCATTACATGAGCTCAAAGAGCAGAAAATACATCACAATATTTCTAATCAAAACTATTATATACAGAATGAGTACATAGCAAAATTCAAAACATTATGGTAGGATTCAGTTTCAGATAGGTTAAGATGGAAAGATCCAGCCAGAATACACTGAGAAAAAAGAAAAGAAAAACATATATAAATTCAAAATACAAGCTAGGTAATGCATAAAATATAGTCCAATCATACATATAATACATAAACTCCTATATACATATGAGATATGTGCATTTAGGATGCCACATTGAAAGGCTGACAAATGTTTATTAAATGTATTCTATTATTCATGATATGGGATGTAAGTTACCTAACCATTGTCATGGTAGCAGTTATAGGTAAATTTAGTAAAGAGATGCTCTTTAAGTGCATCGTTATTTATTGATATTTGTTTACTGGGAAAGTCCACTGGGCCGAGGGAGCCCATTTTCAGTGGAGGCCCGGGGAGAAAAGCTCCAACAGTAAATTATACAAATCTTAACAAATTGTTAGATACATGTAATAATTCAACCAAATCTTTGAAGCTTTTACTGGTTTCCAGATTTTTGATGTTTGTAGGTAGGTGATTCTAGGTAGCAAACCCCAGTCTAGAGAAGGCTCTTTCACCTATAGTAGTTTTAAGTTGAGGGTGTACTAGAGAGAAAAATTAAGTTATACAAGTACATGTGTTTGAATAACTGGTATGCACACCTTGCAGTCTGCAAAGTCTTGGCAGTGTGTTAACATATTAAACTCCAGGCAGTTGTATGTAACCCCTATGCAAGACTTGTGCTACACAACAGATGGTCTGTACTGCTACACAACAGAGTGCAGGCAATGACAGTGTTTAGGATTATGCATAGTGGTGCACAGTGGTAAGACACGCTCAATGTACAGTGCACTTTAGCACTTTGAATGATAGGCACATGTGCTGTCTGTGTATCATGTCATAAAGAATAACAGAGCTATCCAACAGATATGTACAGATGCTGCATATCAGATTCAGAGCCAACCAGTAGGATCATGTGTACTGCAACATAATTTATGCATGTTACTGCAATACATATATGTTTTTCATGGCAATGCTCTCGGATATGTAGCTCTTGAACCTATAACAACCTCCGTTGTCATCCCTCACTAACTGTGCTGTGTGACAAATGTATAGGCTATATTTGCATTTAGAATACTTTATCTTAAAAATAATGCTACCTTATATTTGCCAAAGTTTAAAAATGTATTTGAGAGAGAGAGAGCAGGCAGCATTAAAGAAGGAGTATGGATAAGCCAAATAGTGTCATGAATTCACAGTGCCACTTCATTAATGAAGGCCTCAGCCATTTAGTACATGATGGCTCTAGCCAGATAGTAAAGGTCAGATATACATGTAATTCTTGTGAGTAAGTCATCTAGCAAGACGTGAAAGCTCTGAGTCATTCTGTGTAGGTAGGATGTCTCATAACCAGTCACAAAGAATTGTTAAACATGCATATGCTGTGAGGAAAAACAGCTGTTTTTGCAGACTTTCTAACGTAAGACAGAAGTTTAGGAAATGTAATTCTTTTTTTGAATTAGGTGGTGATGGATTAGAAGGGAAGACATTTTGAAGCCATTTTGGATATATATGCAATGCTGTGGCAGTTGTGTTTAAATGTGGGTAATTGTCCTGGATTGAATAATACTATTAACATTAAAGGTATTTTGAATCTGAGACCCCCCCCTCCAAATAGCAAAGCACTGTACTATGGTATAGCATCCATTTAGTACTGACACTGGCTGGTTTTAACATATGACCTTTTGAAAATGCATTTAATGATGAAGTCTCTGAACTGTGTAAGGGAAATACTCAGTACATTTCTTATTCATGCCAATACATGGTGCCAGTGTTCTGTGGATAAGTATGATGCTCATCATGTCTGGCTATTCCAGTATCATTACATAATGCCCCTCCAGTGCACTATCACATATAAATGTGTGATCACAGGTAGTAAATGCCAGCCTTCCAAAATATCAATAAAAGGTAGTAAATGACAGAGGGTGATGTTGTACAGTTACACAGTGTCTCCAAACAGGTGCCTTTGGATGTTACTGAGACCCTGCCAACTTTATTTTGTCTATGACATAGATAAACAAATGTGCTACGGTGTGAAGCTGTGTACTGACAGGATGCACAACTGTCATTCACATGCACCAAGGTAAATCATATAGCTCTAATACTGCATGATATTGTGTGAATGTGGCCCTGATCTAGTTTTGCTGCCATTTTGGAAATACTGCATAACATTCAATGAAATGTGAACTACATGGAGAGTTTGACTGTGAAATGCCTGCTGCATATGTGTATTCTTCAAGACCTATTTAAATGTCCTTAGCATAATGGTTCACTGTCAATATACTTTGTTGCACTGTACTTATTTTAGCTTTGGTGCACATTCATAAGCCGTTTTTTTCAGTCAGAAGCAGTCTGTTATCGCTATTATTACTTGGGATCAGTAAGTTTCTTTGTTCAGCACTGCATACATGAAAACCCTACAGTACTTATGTATTACAATGTTGTATTAAAAGCATTATACAGTTTTATATATAATTTCTTTAATGTGCAATGGTTGAAATGCATAGGTAGCCTAGTTATTGTCATGCAGATGTCATGACAACTACATTTGAAGTGTGGGCAAATGAATGAACATTTTAGTAACTGGCATGCAATTCTTTTTTTAAATATATTTGCCAGCTGGCAGGGACTTCCTGAGAGTAATGTGTGGTTAACAGACCAGTGAAGGTGGAAGTAATGAAATCCTGTGCCTTTGGTTACAGGAATCAGATCATTAGCTATTCAGAGCCTTAATCCACTATGCTAACTGCCAGACTAGAGCTAGAATCTAGTACTTAGAACTATTTTTCTGTGATATATGGGAATATGAAGAGCATAAGGTTCACTGCCTTGCTTATTACTCAGGCCTATATATGTGTGAAATATCTGAAACAGAGAAGGCATGAAAATGTACAGGCCATGATTGCTTGCTGTGGCCACATCTGTGTAAGATGTGCTTATGTGACTGAATAGTGCATTTACTGGCATCCTTTTTATCTGAATCTACTATTCTGAGAACTGCATGAGTCTTAAGGAATTGTATAGTTAGTTGAATACATACTTTTAGGCTTTCATTTTTATGAACATGAGGAATGTACATGAGCACTGTTGTTAGTATGATACAGATCTCTTATGGGTATGTTTATGTGACCTTTTGAACCATATTATATACTGTGCTATGCAATTCACACTACATTTTATTTTTAGGGAAATGTGGCCACATAATTGAATATTTTAGTTAGTTGGCTGCATATGTTCTGGCCCTACTTTGGGGCTAACAGTGGGGATATGACTCTACAGAGTACATGCTCTTATACATAATTGGCACACTTATGTTACTTGCGTGCATATTTGTTAGGCCAGTGGCAAAGATTAGCTAATGTAACATTACTGTATTCTTTATCATCAGTATTTCATTCAACCCAAAGAAAAGGAAGGTGAAATTCAGTCAGAACACTGACATGCTTTTTAATACACTGAGGACAAATGACAGCCTCTTTTTTGGACTGAGGATTAAAAGCTTCAGCAGAGCAGATGGGCTAAGGTAGTGGTCATCGGCATCTTAGCACAAAATGCCATTAATGCTTAAATAATATGAGATCAGGGCTAAGAGAAGGCACAAGATCTATGACTGTTGTGTGAATGCACCATCCCCAGGAATAGAACTCATGTATGATATACTCCTGTTACTAATACTGGTACATGACATACCACAATTATTTTTTAAACTACAGTCGATGTTGCGCAATGTTCAGTAGAATAGACATAGAGGTGTCAGATCCTGGGATATCTCTGGACTACAGATCTTGCATTACTACTATGTTAATTGTGGACTGCAAATGATCTTTTGTTGCTTTACGGCTTGTGGACTACAGACACTCTATTACTACTTTGTGGATTGTGCACTACAGATGAGTTATTGGTACTTTGTGTATTGTGAACTACAGATTATCTATTGCTACTTTGTGGATTGTGGACTACAGATTATCTATTGCTACTTTATGTATTGTGGACTACAGATTATCTATTGCTGCTTTAGAGATTGATGACCATTGGTTAGGTTGATGTTGCATGTATGGCTGTAAACTGCAAAGTGTTTGCTATGTGCTTTTATCCACCTGCTGTTGATATTCATTGCTTGCCATAATTACTAGTACAACCCTGTGGCTTTATCTTGTACGATTATTTCATCTATGTATAAAAACAAAGTTTGTCAATGGACCCAAAGTCATACCATCTTGGGGGACTTTAAAATGATTTCAACGATAGAAAGAAGCATCTCTCAATGGCTTGTAATATGCATTCTTCAAAGATGGCTGCATTCGCTAATCACCAGTATAAAATGGATACTGAATGAGTTCTGTCTAAAAAATGCTGTGGAAAGCCAGGAATATTACAAGCTTTTATTCTTATGTAAATAGGTTATGTGACACAATACATGCTATTATTAGGGAGAAGAGGAATGGTGTCTAAAGGCAAGTATTATAATTGCAGTCCCAAAACACTGAAATTTTAATTGTGACTTTGGAAATATATAGCAATTTTGAGACTGCAACTTGAGTTTCTTAGAGCATTCCAGTACTTTACAGCAATTTCAGAGTTATAGAGTTGGCAGAGTGGCACAGAGGATAGCTTTGTCGACGCCTAGTAAGAGGTTCCCTAGTTTGATTCTCAGCCCTGATGCGTTTTGTGTGGAGTTTGAATGGAAACTCTATATTGGACATAGGTGTGAGTGGGCATGCAAGTGTGTGGTATGGAAGAATAACTGGCAGGGCTAGCCGTCTGATGGTGTGAACCTTGGCTCTAGATGATTGTAACTGCTGAGGTGACAACCCAACCCCATGTGTAGAAATGGGAAAAGGGGGCTGTGGATGGCCGTAATGTATATGTGTGTGCATGTGTATGTGATAGCAGTTGATTTGACCAAACACGCAGTTGTTGGACTGAAAAAAAACCCGCTGCTTGATTTTACTAAATGTCAGATTTGTCTAACATCATGTTTTCTGAATTGTTTTTTTTTTTTTTTTTTGCTCAAACAGGTAAGCTGGCAATTCTATGTGTGAGTGTTTGCAGGTTACGGTTAGGGTAAGAGCTGTGTAAGGGGATATATTTAGTTTTGTGTGTGTGTGTGTGTGTGTGTGTGTGTGTGTGTGTGTGTGTGTGTGTGTGTGTGTGTGTGTGTGTGTGTGTGTGTGTGTGTGTGTGTGTGTGTATAGTGATCAGCAGTATGGTTTCATGCCAGGAAAGAGGACTACAGATGCGATGTTTGCTCTGAGAGTGTTGATGGAGAAGTACAGAGAAGGTCAGAAGGAGTTGCATTGTGTCTTTGTGGACTTAGAGAAAGCATATGACAGGAGAGGAGTTGTGGTATTGTATGAGCAAGTTGTGAGTGGCAGAGAAGTATGTAAGAGTGGTACAGGATATGTACAAGGGTAGTGTGACAGCGATGAGATCTGCAGTGGCAGTGACAAATGCGTTTAAGGTGGAGGTGGGATTACATCAAGGATCAGCTCTGAGCCCTTTCTTATTTGCATTGGTGATGGACAGGTTGACAGACGAGATCAGGGAGTAGTCCTGTGGACTATGATGTTTGCAGATGACATTGTGGTATGTAGTGAGAGAAGGGAACAGGTCTAAGATGGACTAAGATGGAATATATGTGTGTGAATGAAAGGGAGGATAGAGGAATGGTGAGGATGCAGGGAGTAGAGTTGGGGAAGGTGGATGAGTTTAAATACTTGGGATCAACAGTTCAGAGTAATGGTGAGTGTGGAAGAGAGGTGAAGAAGAGAGTACAGGCAGGGTGGAGTGGGTGAAGAAGAGTGTCAGGAGTGATTTGTGACAGACGAGTACCAGTAAGAGTGAAAAGGAAGGTCTACAAAAGGGTAGTGAGACCAGCTATGTTATAAGGGTTGGAGGCAGTGGCATTGACAAAAAGGCAGGAGTCAGAGCTGGATGTGGCAGAGTTAAAGATGTTAAGATTTGCACTGGGTGTGATGAGGGTAGACAGGATTAGGAATAAATATATTAGAGGGTCAGCCCAGGTTGGACAGTTTGGAGGCAAAGCCAGAGAGGCAAGATTGCATTGGCTTGGACATGTGCTGAGGAGGGATGCTGGGTATATTGGGAAAAGGATGCTAAGGCTGAAGCTGCCAGGTAAGAGGAAAAGAGGAAGGCCTAAGATAAGGTTTATGGATGTGGTTAGAGAGTACATGCAGGTGGTTGGTGTGACAGAGCAAGATGCAGAGGACAGGAAGAAATGGAAACAGGTGATCCGCTGTGGCGACCCCTAACTGGGAAAAGCTGAAAGAAGAAGAAGAAGAAGAAGAAAAAGAAGATTATATATATATATATATATATATATATATATATATATATATATATATATATATATATCTATATATATATATATATATATATATATATATACACACATATATATATATATATATATATATATATATATATATATATATATATATATATATATACATATATATATATATATATATATATATATATATATATATATATATATATATATATATATATATATATATGGGTCTAGGACACATGCTCGACTAGCATATGTCCGAACCACAAAACATCAAACACACATACACGAAAGCGCTTAACATCAAAAAGCGCTTCCGTGTATGTGTAGTTCAAAAATAAAATCTCCGTTTCTGCAGGGAGGCTTTACCCCCTGCAACCCCCACATGGGGGGCTGTGCCCCCACACCCCCCCTACTTTGTTATTCTCACTCTGAGATTGCACTACAGTGGGGAAAAGGGAATTTTCCCTTACCCGCACTGTAGTCCGATCTACGAAACATGCACACATACATGGAAGCACTTGTCGATGTTAAGCACTTTTGTGTATGTGTGTTCGATGTTTTGTGATTCAGACATATGCTAGTTGAGCATGTGTCTGGATCCCATATATATATATATATATATATATATATATATATATATATATATATATATGGGTCAACTTTTACTTACCGAATTTACACTTCTTCGAATCGGAATTTGCCAACTCCACTTCATCAAAACATCACACAACTGAAACTATGGACTACCAAACTGCTTTCCTTGGGAAATGAACCACATGGTCACCAGGGGAAAAAAGTCAATGGAAAGAAATTGAACCCATCCAAAACCCTCCATGTGGGGGGCTTCACCCTCACATCCCTCCTAACTAAATATATTACCTCCAAGATCGGACATCACTGGGGAACAGGACAAAGTACACCCTGGTGGCCAAGGCCAAGTGGTTTGTTTCCTAGGGAAAGCAGTTCGGTAATCTGTGGCTCCAGGTGTATGGTGTTTTGATGAAGTGAACTTGGCAATTTCTGATTCAAAGAAGTGTAAATTTGGTAAGTAAAAGTAAATCCATATATGTATATATATATATATATATATATATATATATATATATATATATATATATATATATACATATATATATCTGTATATGAACACATATATGTCTCTGTGTCTTTCTGTAGCAGGGATGTGGGAGTGCAGTCTAAACCTTCAGCAAAACACCTTAAAAATATTAAGACCAACTTTCTGAATTTGCTGTTATATTGTTATAGCTGCATATTGATTTATTTTGATTTTCAGTTTCAGGACTTGCACTGTCTGATCTTATACTGCTGACAGAGAGCCATAGAATTACCTCTTTTTTTTTTTTTAATAAATTTTATTAAAATCATTTCTTAAAGATACAATTATTAACAGAAAGTTGAGCATATTTTTTGATAGTAAAGATAAAAACCAAAAACACTAATATAAAAAAATCAAAAAAAGACAATGAACTATGTACATCAATGTCCACTATGCTATAAATAAATAAATAAATAAATAAATAAATAAATAAATAAATAAATAAAGTTAAAACAAGTTAATAAGATTGAAGTAATACCTTTAAGTTATTAATTTTCTAATAAATCAATTATATTCATCCATTGACTATATACTGCTCTATTCCTAGAACATCATAGACTTAATTGTTATTGATTCTATCTTGGAAACCTCCAAGAGAAGATCTTTAAAGTTTTGAAAGGAGGGAATTTGTGATGATTTCCAATTTCTAGTCATTTCTTTCCTCGCTATGGACAGTACAGACCAAAGAAGCAAATATTTACTACTTTTAACACAAGTTGGGATTGGAGAATTAAATAAAACTAATGATTTAGTAAGAAAAAAGTTATCAGAAAATATTGCTTGCAAAAAATTATTAATATCTTCTCAGAATTTTTTCAAGTGCAAACAATTATGAACATGTGTGACCAATCAGCATTCTGAACCTTCAAACATCTCCAACAAAGAATATTTTCTTTATGCATCTTATTTATTTTATACAGAGTGATGAAAGATCTATTTAAAAATCTCCAGGTAAAGATTTTCCATTTAAGTGATGATGTAGTTTTACCTGCTGATTGAAAAATATTCAATTTATCTTTATCCGAAGGGTTATTATTATTAATGTCAGAGAAGTATTTCCAATTATTATCAAGGAATATATCTAGATCTGATTTGATAGTTTTTTATATATATTTGAAAGGCTAATTTTAATTAAGTTATTCTGTTGAGTAATAGCAATAAAGTACTGAATGAGTTTGGGAATTAAATTTTTAACTGAAGAAGATATTAAATCAAATTTATTTTTGATATAATTTCTAGCTTCTTGTAAGTCAAGCCATAATGATGAATCAAGGTAATTTTCTTCCAATAAAGTATTGATGGATTGCAGTTCATTATTTTTTAACATTTGATGCCAATAAATCAAATGTTTTTGTTCAAATGTTGACATTTTATGAACATCTGTAGAGAAAATAACCCCCTGTGTCTATGCTATGGGGAAAATAAGGAATAACCAACCTTCATATGATTGAAATCTAAGAATGACATTTTTAAAGTATTTTAAAATAATATTGATATAGTTTAATATAAAATTTTGGGTGGGGCAAAGAGTAAAATATTCCTTTAGTTTCCATATGAATGTGTTATTTACTAGATTTAACTTAAAGAGATCATTATTATTTAAGTTTTGTGATGAGGATAGAAAAAAATATTTCCATTTTGCTGAGTAATTACTATCTATATGGTACAAAATAGTTTTAATAACTGAGGAAATTGAATATATTTCTAAATTTGGAAATGCAATACCGCCATTATTCCAGCTATACATATGATATGATAAAGATATCCTTGTTTTAATTGGGTACCAAAGAAATTTTTCATCATGGTGTTAAACTTTCTAATTATTGTATAAGGCAGGGGAATAGAAATAGATTGAACTATGTATAAGATTTTAGGAAGAAGTATCATTTTTATGACTGATAGTTTCTCTTCTATTGAGAATTTTATTTTAGACCATTTCTGTATTTGTTTGTCTATTTCTTTTAAACTAGTGTCGAAATTCAGTTTTTGCATTTCTTTTATATTATTGACAATTATTATACCTAAATATTTTATATGTTGGGGCTGTGGTATATATTTTTCATATACATTTTGAATATTATATTTTTTTGAGCCAGTTAACAAAATTTGTCTTTTGTTGTGATTAAATTTAAGACCTGAGTCTTTTTTAAAGTAATCTATATCATTAAATAATTCCTGAACTGTTGGGTTCTTACCTCCCAAAGTAATCAGAATGTCACCTGCAAACATTTGAATCTTTGAAGTTTTATTAAGACTTATATCGAAACCTTTAATATTACTATTTCCTCTAATCAGGTTCGCCCAAGGTTCCATAACTAAAGTAAATAAAAGAGGGGATAAAGGGGGGATAAAGGACAACCTTGTTTAGTCCCTTTAGTAATAGGTATGGACTGAGATATATTAGAACCAATTTTGACATAAGCTTGAGAGTCTGTATATAACTGGGTGATAAGATTTATAAAATTATTTGAAAACTTAACTTCCTGTAGGAGGATAAAAAGGTAATCCCAATTAACTCTGTTAAAAGCACAGTTTATGTCTAAACTTACTATAGTTAGGTTATTTTTTAAGTTTGTAGTTGATTCAATTAAGGTTATTATTATTTTAATGTTATCAAAAGTTGTTCTATTTATTATGAAACCTGTTTGGTTCTTGTCTACTAAGTTGGGAAGAAAATGTTTAAGCCTCTTTGCATATATAGACATAAAGATTTTATAGTCCGTGTTTAATAACGATATAGGTCTATATGAATTACATTTTGTAGGGTCTTTTTCAGGCTTTAAAATGGGAAAAATGAATGTACATTTCCAAGATGGAGGGGTCGTATTATTATTTTGTATAGTATTAAAAACTGAAAGTAACAATGTTAGAACTTAATTAGGTACAATTTTGTAGATTTCTTGGATAATACCATCATTACCAGGTGCTTTGTTTTGTTTGAGTGTATTAGTTTGCTCTTGAATGTCTTTTAATGTAATTTGTCTATCATATAACTTGGTTTGTTCTTCTGTTAGTTTTTTAAGGTTTTTGTTAATAAAAGCTTGAATATCTTTCTTTGGATTTATTAGTGCAGAAGATTGGTTAAGCTTTAGAAAAAAAATCTCTAAATTCATTTAATGTGTTATGTAAGTCAGATACCTTTTTTCTTTTGATGTTAATGTATTTCTTTAATATGATTAAATTTGCTTAATGTTTTTACTTTATTGGTTAAGATATTCAAAGATCTGGGATTTATTGAAAAATTAATAAATTAAAAATTTTCAAGACTAATCACAATTTTATGGTTTAAGATTTCAAGATATTTCTTATTTAGAGTTTTTATTTCATCCAGTTTGGATTTTTCTAGTTGATTTTTTGATAACTCAAAGTTAAAAATATCAAGCTTAGTTTGTATCTCCTTTAAATCTGTATCCCATAAAAGTATTTTTATACCAGTCAATTATTCTGCCATACAAATATGCCTTCATTGCATCCCAGATGAACATTTCAGATGTATTATTATTGGTGTTAAATTCTAAAAAACTATGAACTTCTTCTAATATGAAGGGGTTAAAATCTTTTAATTTAGTGATATATGCTGGTATCCATTTTATCTGAATGTTGGTACATGTATAAATATGTATATCAAAGGTTATAGAGTTATGATCTGAAATGGGACAAGTAATAACTTTCACATTACTTAAAGAATCAGTCAAACTATTAGAGATAAAACCTCTGTCTATTCTTGAGAATGTGTTATGTCTGTGTGAAAATAATGTATAGACTAATGATTTTGTGTCAGCATAATTATCAATGTCCTTCAATAAAAAGAAATTTGTGAACTCTTTTAGACATTTGGCTCAACTCAAAACTTTTCTATTACCTTTAGAAGTAGAGTCTGAGCTATTGAAAATGCAGCTAAAATCACCAGCTAATATAATATTGCCTTTAGAAAATTGAATAATATGATCTATATGTTGTTGTGCTGAGCTCTGTCCAAAGCCAGGAATCCAGTACATGTTAATTAGAGTGAAGATTAAATTATTAAACTCTATGACAACAGAAGCTACCATACCTTTATTATCTTTGTATGAATCTATAATTTTAGGTTGTGGTAATTTGTTATTCCAAAGTATTGCAACACCTCTTTTTTTTGAAAGTGCTCAGAACTAATGAGTATTGAAAACGATTTATATTCTAACTTGGAAACAGCACTCTCTGACAAACGAGTTTCTTGCAGAAAAATTAATTGTGAGTTATTTAACTGGAGATATTTATTTAAAGATCTTCTCTTGTTAGGGTTATTCAAACCATTTATGTTAAGGGAAATACAATGTAAAATGTCATATTTTAAGAATATTGGGGTGTAATACACACTGATTAGAGCTTTCAACAAACTTAGAACTATAAGATGATACTAGTAAAAAGTTGGAAATACAGCAACATATACAGTGTGAAACATACGTAAAAATTCTAAAATTGAAATTATATGAATATATGAATAACTTTCTACTATACTTGTTTTAGTGAACATCAAAAAGTATACTATCAAAAAATAATAACATACTTTTATAACAATAAATCCTTCAAAAATCCACCTGGAGTTATAAACTCCTAATTTTAGTGACATCAATCACCCATATTAACAAACCTACTAGCAGCATGTTTCTAGCAAGCTCCACCTAAGTATGAACTATTTCATAATTAAAACCATGGCTTGTGAATAATACTGTCTGTATTATGCAAAGGGAGAAGTCATCATATAATCTATGTTAGATTAACTAATAGAAAAGATAACTAAAATTGAATTGCAGCAAAGATTGACATGCTATAAGGTTACAAAAGACTAATATCATACATTAGCCATAATATAAGAATGTGAAATTGCAAAGGTCATTTTAATGACTCCCATATTTACAATTATTAAAAATCTAAAAATTAAACATTACCCACATAAGAAAGGTTATTCATGGAGCTAGTTACATGTAAATGTGTCACCATAATACTGAATTCCAAATCATCAGGAGGAAAAGAAACACGTTTACTTCTAATGTTAATAATTTTTGTTATTGTATCCTAGTTTTCAGTTTTATGTTATGTTTAGTGAAAATATAATCAGGAAATTAAAATGAAATTAAATTATTTTTAAAACTATAGAGTTATGATTTTACTAAGATAATAAGTCTATATTCTTAAAAGAGACATTACATTCAACTCACTACAAAAATACTTCATATTACAGAAATATATCAAAGTTATTAGCAAACAGCTAAAAATGTAACTGCATAAATAGATATATCTAGATTTTCTTTTAACTATTTTAGTTATTCTATTATAACCAAGAAATATATTAAACTAATCACTAGTAAGATATATTGTAACTTTACAGAGGATATAACCTATAAAGGTAAACCAAAAGTCTATTTAAAGTGAGAATTTTAGCTATACTTATAGTCTAGGATGAATAATATTATTATTGTTTTACTAGCATTCAACAAGAGCTATACCCACCTTAAGTATAAAACAGGAATAAACCAAATCTATTTACAAATCTTACATACATATTAAGATACAGATAGCTAAAGTAAGACTTTAGTAAAGTTTTATATAGCTATATATACATTGTGTTCTTCCATTTTTGTTTCTTCTATTCCTTACATAGCTAATAAGCAAAAAACAAGACTACTAATAACAAAATACAGTATAAACCCAACTATTGAGATTGTATAACTTTGTACTGCTACTTAATGCCTTGTAATAAAACTACACCAAGGCGGCTTTAAACTAAAAAAATAATGATTATTGAGTAACATATTGAGACCTTTCTCTTCAGGTCTCCACTAAAAAAAGGCTTTTCTGATCTGTAGGAGAATCCCAAACAACAAATATAAAGCAAATATACAATGATTAAATAAATAAGATTTTTTTTCAATATGTCTACACATGTATATAAATGGTTCCCATTCAGAAGCCTGAAACATCATAAGCCTGAAAAATCAAAAAATGAAAAACCAAAAGCCTGAAAATCAGAATCCTGAAAAATTAAAAAAAAGAAAAAAAAAAAAAATCAAAAAAAAAAAAACAGAAAAACTCAAAAATCCACAAAACACAAAATGGACATACTGATGTCATTGCTGCTTTTAGCCCTTAGGTGTGGTGTCAGTTAGTGCTGCTGGGGTCAGGTAAGTAAATTTTTGGTTTTTTTTTAGGGTTAGGCTTAAGTGAGTTTTAGTTTAGGCTAGGGTTTAGGGCATGCATGCAATTAGGACAAATATTGGGGTTAGTGGTTAGGGTTAGTAGGTCAGGTGAGTAGGCTGTGAGTGCGGGTGAGAAGTGATCAGGTAGGGAGGTAGGTTAGTGGTAGATAGTAGTGTCTTATTAGTGTCTATATTATATTATTATTGTTTTCAGTGTTTTTTTTGTTTGTGGATTTTGGTTCAGTTTTCAGGCTTTTTTTTTTTCAGGATTTTCATTTGAGTTTTTTTTTCAGGCTTTTTTCAGGCTTTTTTTTTTTTTCAGGCTTATGATTTTTCAGGCTTTCTTCATATAAATACATGCACATATACACAGAGATACAGAGAGTATGGATCTAATGTGCTTAGTTTTTAAAACTCTATGCATATCATGTAATTTACAACATACTAAGTATCATTGGTGGCACTAGTTATTAAAATACCAGTACCTATAACAAAATTGGATGCAACAGTATATCAACAACTATTAATTTTATGTCATAGCCACTAAAAATATCTAAACATTAATTAAATTATCAGCAATGCAAGTGAATTCCACATGTAGTATTAGAATTCTAGAACATGTATAGTCATTTTACTAAAGAAATTATTCTTGTTGCGTTTATATTACATTAAAGTGACCCCTCTCTACCCACCAGATAAGTAACCATACTAGTTACTTTCCATGTTAAAATAAAGTCTGGCTTATGGGCATCAAAATCCTTATTACAAATTTTGCGATGGTTTTACCTTTTGTAGATAGCAAAAACTATGTTACTCTTGCTATATACTCCAAAAGATGAATACAGAGAAAAAAAAAACAGATATTTCCGTTTAAAAATGACCGAAAAGCTAAAGATGATGTCATACGGCTCATTGAAGGAGTTCGGTGATGCGTGTATTCTTATCTCCAAGCCATAAAAAGAGCGAGCACTCTCAAATTTTTCAGCAGGAAACTCCTGGCATTTGACAACCACGCAGGGCATCCTAAGTATCGAGAGGCTCTCAGGACACTCCAGCAACACTTCAATGCTTTATTTTGTGGTATAGCAGAATGAGGTGAAAAGGAGAGAAAACATAAAAAAAAGAAACAATTCACGGATCTACCATGCTCTCATATCCACTACAAGCCCAAACTTACCAATGAACATGGTCCAAACAAACAAACACAAGACCACAAAAAGGGTCACCAAACAATGCCTCCATCCCCAAACAAACAACAAAAGACATTATAGTCGTAAAGAAATAAGAATACGCTTTCCAAAACTACAACCAAATGCAAGTATTCAACAGCCCCATCATGAAACAAGCAAAGAACCAAAGAAACAACAATAAATTAACATAATGAATTATCAAAAGCATAGCTATCAAATAATACCAGCAGTTACTCAGAGACATATACACCATAAGTTAAATTATAGGCTAAAGGAGGTTAAGACTAAATGAAATGTAAATCTTAAACCTTTTATGTATACACTAGGTTAATAAAATAAAGGGAAAAGACTGTAACCGGAACACCTACCATAGAATCACAGTAATATGCAGCTACTTAGTATCAGTGAACAAAAACAAATTAAACTAATGTAGTCAATGTATTTAATAGTATATGTAAGCAAGGGACAATAAACAGATTTTTTTCTCTTTAATAAAGTAAAGTGTATTTTAAAGTAAGTTAATATATAATATATACTATGAATTTTTAGGAATAACTAAAATAAGGAGAACTAAAATTATTAATAAAGTTATATGATAAAACAAGATGTTAATGCAATTATGAAAATCTAATAAACTATTCAGTAAGAAACACAAGCCAAAACCACAACTTATTAAAGAGTATATCAACACTCACCTGTTGATCCATTTTCATTTTCCTGGACTAATGGGTCATAAGAAAAAATCTTATGTAAGGAAAAAGAAAAGAAAAACCATGTTGTAAAAAAAGTTATTTTTTAAGTTTCTTCTTGTGGTCTGCTGTAGTCCAGGTTCCATTTTCAGCAATTATTTTAAGACTGGAAATAGCCCAGTCTATTTTGTCTATTTTTTCCAATAATTTGTTAGATTTAATGTACTTGATAGCTGCATCTAGTTCCTCAAAGATCTTCGACCATCATGAAGGAAGATTTTCAACCTTGCAGGAAAAAGCAGGTGAGATAAGTAACGGTAGGAATTGTTTCCTTTTAGTTATGACAGAAGTAGAATAGTCATTATCAAAATGTATGATGTTATCTTTGTATTTAATTGGTGACTTAGACCAAGCAGTCTTCAAAACTATTTCTTTATCATGAGTTGATATAAATTTGACTATGACAGATTTTTGTGGAATTACTTCTGGTAAATTTGGATGTAGATAGAGACCTGTGAGCTCTTTCTACACCAAAAGAAAGTGCTTCAAGAAGCTGTAAAATTTCAGGTAACCATGAAGTTAACAATTTCTCCAAATTATTTTCTTCTAGATTGTCTGGTAGCCCAAAGATCCTGATATTATTTCTTCAAGATCTATTCTCAAGATCATCTATTTTAGTTTGAAGCAGGGAATTTTGCTTCAGAAGGATTTCCAAATTATGTTCATTTTGTTGTATTCTGATAACCATGTCATTTAAAGATGTTTCAATACCTGTAATTTGTTTCTTCTGCTGCTTAAGATCTTGATGTAAAGTCTCCATTTGTTGAGAAGTATTTTCTTTAAAAACATCAATCTTCATATCCATTCTGTCAATTTTTGTTGATAGTTCCTGAATAGTAGTTAAAAGAGATTGAAACTCTTTTTTTATTGCTGAGTCCTGATGACAGGATTTTGTGAAGCTCATGTTAAATCCAGATGCCAGAAGCCTGTCTCTTATTTTTTTGACAGGAAAAGTTAAAAAAACTTAAAAAATGTTTTAATACTTAGTAGACTATTAAATGAAACCAAATATATAAAAAATGTCAAGTAAAAAAAATACCTTCCTTGGAGGCTTCAGTCCACCAGGAAAACTGCAATTAAATGTAAAACACTTGTAGTCCAAAGCTCCAGTGCAAAAAATTCTTCTTTGTTCAACCACAGATGTATAAGCACTTTCACAGATAACTTCTGCTTCTTCAGATACAAATGCATGCTGTCTACTGTGTAACTTATATACCTTAAACCAACTAATTAAGACACAATCATCTTAAAGAAACATCCTTCATTAAGTAAAAACATTCAGTCCTTCACTATGTAAACATGAATCTAAGAAGTATAATGCATAGCAAACAGATGAGTTTATTCTAAGAAGGAGATACAGACAACATATTCTGTATTACTGTAGGTTTGTGGATGACCTTTCTTTGTTATGGTGGGAACATAGGTACAGTTTACAGATTTCTTTGACTACATTAATAACTACAAATTACTTAAAATGTTCAGTGTATATCTCATTAGAAGAAGTTCACTTTTTGGATGTTAACATTAAAATAGATGTGGAAGGGAGGATATATACAAATTTATACAAGTAAGAATGTCACTGTGACAGTTTTGTACACAGAACCAGTATGCACCCTCCAAATATATTTAAGAGCGAAGCACATAGCCAGTTACTTAGAACATCGCGGCTTAATGCAAGAACAGAGGACTTTGAACAACAAGCTGAAAATATGAGTCAACATTTTATAGAGAGAGGTTACAATAAGAATGAAATTAATAAAACTAGAGATATGGTGGTTGAAATGAGGGAAAATACAGCTAGACCATATTTAAGGAATAATATGTCAGTACATACAACACTAAAATAAAATTTCCTCTGTTTTATTCCACTGATGTGAGGCTGTATAAAAATATAATTGAGAAGCACTGGGAAATTTTGATGACAGATAAAGAGATTAGTTCCTTACTGGAACCTGGACCAAGTTTTCCACATAAAAATATGCACTCTTTAAAGAGAAGACTTTGTTATTTTAAGAATGAAAATATAAGGAAAAGAGATGGGCAGACTTGTCCATGTGGGAGATGTTCCATGTGTAAATATATAAGTAACAGTAATACATTTTTACATCCTGACACAGGCAGGGAATATGTATTTAACATTTCAGCTACATGTGCTTCAGAACATATTATTTACTTAGCCCAATGTTCAGTATGTTTTTGTTTCTATGTGGGAAGAACAGAGCCCTTAGAGATCGTATCAAGGAACATATGTACCAGATACAGAAAAAAAGTGATGTTAGTGCATTATCTAAACATATTAGAGTGAATGACAACACACATAATTTTACTTTGTTAGTTATAGGTAAAATATATGACATTAGAATGGGGACTTTAGAAACAGGACAGAACAGCTTGAGGCAAACTGGATTATAAGACTGAAAGCAGATTCTGGGCATGGATTAAATGACAGGATACCCATAAGACCAAAACTTAAAGAAAGACCATTGAATAAATGAAATGTTAAGTCATTTTATAACATGCTTACTTATATTAAGTATTAGAGATTTTTAACAGTATATGTTTATATTTGATCACATTTTATGTTTGTATATTTATATGTGCATTTTTTATATATGTATTCTTTTATACATGTTTCTTTTTGTGTTTGTTCTGCATTATACTTTTTAGAATCATGTTTACACAGTGAAGGACTGAATGTTTTTACTTATTAAAGGATGTTTCTTTAAGATGATCGTGACTTAATTTGTTGGTTTAAGGTATATAAGTTACACAGTAGACAGCATGCATTTGTATCTGAAGAAGAGAAGTTATCTGTGAAAGCGCTTTTATGTCTGTGGTTGAATAAAGAAGAGATTTTACACTGGAACTACCTGCCATTTTTTGGACTACAAGTGTTTTACATATAAAAAATAATGTTTTTTAGTTAGTTATAAATAAAACTTCCTGTCATAAAAGAAATGATAAGGCAGAGCTGAGAGAAAGTGCTGCTACTCAAGGCTCATCCTTGGCCACGCCCTCCTAGAGTTATCTCTTAATAAAGGACATTTGCGTTGCTGTGAACTTATTTGGTATATTTCTTCACAGTTCCTAACCCAAATAAATTGTAGTGACTAATAACTCCAACATTATTCTCAATATAATGGTGCATGATTATGACACCATTCTTGCGCACATGTAACACATTTATTGACTCTGGATTTATACTACCTAGCCAGAAAAAGGAAATTGTGTTACCTGTGTGTACAAGAGTGGTGAGCTTTATGTAGCTCTGAATTATGGAGTGATCAGGTTAACAGGTATTACTGCTGTAGTATAATATTTGAAATTAAGTTATTATAATTATAAGTAAGATAACATGATGGAACAGCTAGACCACAAGAGGACTTTGAATAATTTATTTTGACTTCTATAAAGCGTGTTCATGTTTAATGAAACTTTCTTTCATTTAAGACAGAGTAAGTATATAACTGAATGCTGGTTTGTCAACTAGTTTTGTTTTGGGGATCTTGTTAAGGCTTCCTCAATCAGATATTTTATGGTCATAATTCAAAATGCTGTCTTAATCACATTATTAAACAGATTTTAAATTGATTAAAGGCAAAAACGTTCCAGCTGGGTTTCAGTGGCTTTATATCTGAAGCACATGAATCCCCCCACCCCACCGAGAGCTATTCAACAGTGCTAAGTCATGAGCCCCTTATTGTTTAATTACCTATTGATTTATGTTATTTCTCTATGTTGGGATTGGGTAACAATGTTTGTAGGTGTTTTAAAATTGAGTTCTGTTATTTTTACTAGAAGTGATTTCTTATGAATTGTAGGCCTTTTTAACAAAATCAGTCAGTTGCTACACTGAAATGTATAATTCAAAATGTGGCACTGTGCAGTTTGGCAGTGACAGTCAGAACAGTGCTTATTATTCAGGGTTGTTAGTTACAGGTAGTTATTGCAACACACAGGAATCTGGGTTTTAGCTGTTAACAACAACCAGAATTTTGAATTCATGTTGCCAATCTTAGCCAGAAGCCCAGTACTTGTATGCACCCAATTTTCAGAAACATTCCTAAATTTGTTGTCTTACTTCTAATATACATGAATAATATCATGCCAATATCTGTATGGATTCTATTATCTGAAGAGAAACTAAGTACATAAATTAAAACAGATACATAGGTTATGTGCAATACTGGTCTAGAGGTCAAATGGTGGTGCTATAGTCATTACATGATAGACATAGAGTTATATTCTTTATCGCATAGATTGGAAAGGTGTGATTTACTTCTTACATATTAAATGGCATGTGGCTCTATTATGTGAGGTTAGGAATCTTGCATTATAAGTTCTGCATCATATGTTTAATGACAGGGCATTAATTTTTAAGTTGAAGATATTAATAGGAATATGAACTATGTTTGTTTTATAATAGAAAGGATTACAAGTAGGTGGAAGAAATAGCCACTGCTAACAGGGTCCTGTACTTAAATACATTCCCTCTAAATTTCACTGGATAATATAATGTTATTTCCAACAGTAAAATGACTAAGATTAGAACTGAATCTGCAGAAAAGGCCATTCCCATGATCCTTTCTACTCCATGCCTCAAGATTATATTAAAGTACAAAAGGCCTTGGACAAAATATATAATTGATGTTATTCCAAGACACTTAAACCAGACCAAAATAAAACTCCTATTATGCATTTCTGGCATGCCCTTTTTTTTATACACACAGTATATTACATTAACATAATCACAGATGTCACTCAGTTTAAAGATAATGGAATGACTGCATTAAATTACTTTAAATAAGTTATAAAGCCAAATTAATTAAATGTAAATCTCTCGTAATATGTAGTTTGATTATTAGAACATTTAACATAACCCTAGAGTGCTGGGTGAGATTTATTCAGATATTTTGTATGATTTAAAACAGAACTCAGCCCTGACTTCTGCTTGTTGTCTAGAACAGATGCTAACAGATGGGATGCAGTCCAATATTTTTTTCTTTGTAGTGGATATCAGTATTAAAATTTAAGGCATAGACAGGGATCTTAAAATAATTTAATCTGATTATGATCTCACATAGAATATCAAAGCTGGAAATTGAGCTTGCTGACTGAATTTTTGATGATGAATATTTAAAAACAGCAGTTTGCTCACTGAATTTTCAATAATGAACATTTAAGAACAATAATTAATCTTACTATTCCTTTTCCAAACTACATTAGTAGATTTCCTGGGAGACTGTTAAACTTCAAACAGAATTCTATAGTTCAGCATGATATATGTGTATATACATAGAAATGGATCCCTATTAGTTGATCAAGTTTTCATGAACTCGAAATTCATATGGTTGAGACCATATGATCGGGTTTTTGAAAACTTTTCAATGGAGATTGCAGTATAGCAAGGATCAGGAAATTTACCCTTTTCTTCAATGTAGTGCGATCTTGGAGTTGATATATATAATTTGCAGGGGATGTGGGGTGCATGGAGGCTTGCCCCCCTGCATAAACTTAAAATAAAGTAAGTAGATTTATGTGTTTTTTTATGTTTGAGTTTTCGGAAACTCGATCATAGGATCTTGTCCGTATGAATTTCGAGTTTCTGAAAACTCAACCATCTGACATAGTTCCATAATTATATCTATAGCTATATATATATATATATATATATATATATATATATATATATATATATATATATAGGTCTACCTGAAAATGCCAAATGTCCTAAATGCCGACGATGAGAACACCGACACTGGAAGACTGACAATGGAGAGGACCGACAGTTGAGAATCCCGACACTGAGAACACAGACATGTTAAGGTAAGTGTGTGATAGGGACGGATGTTAGGGTCAGGGTGTGGGTAAGGTAAGTGTGCGATAGTGACGTACGTTAGGGTAGGGTGCAGGTCAGGTAAGTGTGTGATAGTGACGGACTTTAGGTTTAGGGGTGGGTTAAGTGAGTTAGGGTTAGGGTGCGGGTAAGGTAAGTGTGCGATAGTGATGGACTTGAGGGTTAGGGGCAGATTAAGTGAGTTAGGGTTAGGGTGTGGGTAAGGTAACTGTGCAATAATGATGTACCTTAGGGTTAGAGTTTGGGTTAAGGTTAGTGCATAGATAGTTGTGTATGTAAGGTTTAGTGCAGGTTTGTAAGGTTTTTGGTGTGCTTGTGTTGTGTGTGTGTTTTTCGGGAAAGGTATTTGTTTTGTTGATTGTCGGGATTGTGGTTTGTCGGGCATGTGAAGTTTTCTTTCGGTTTTGTCGTGATGGTTATTTCGTTGTCGGTGTTTTGGCGTGTCGGTGTTATCAGGTAGACCCATATATATATATATATATATATATATATATATATATATATATATATATATTAAATGTTAATTACCAATGTTATTATTTCTTATATTTATAATATAGATTAGATCTACTGTACTTTTCAAACATAAACTTGATAACTGGATTAGTTTTAAGAAATAAAGTTTGAACACGAAAACAGTCATTACTTCTTGGAGGCTTGTAGTTGACTGAGAATGAGTATAATAATCATGTAACTATAAACCTCTGGCACCAGTCATTGGTGTGCATCTGGTCTTCTTGGAGGGTATTTAAGTCTTTGGAATATGCCTAGTTTGCAATCGTCTACAATCTTGGTTAGCCAGAGGCCTTTGATGTTGACCTTGACTTCAGAGAAGTAGATTGCAATAAGGAATGGTCCCAGCACTGAGCATTGAGGGACTCCACCAATGAGTGGCATTTTTGTGGAGGTAGACCCCGTTATCTTAAGTCTTTCAATCCTATCTTTGAGCCAGCTGCCTATCCAGTGGGTGACATAAGGTTTTATACCATATTTCCTGAGTTTGTGTGCAATGCCTGAGTACAGTATTGTTTTGAATGCTTTACCTGGCCATGGTCGGCAGTATGCATATTTTTTGCACCTGTCCATTACTTTGGTGACCTTCTTGAAGACATCCACCAGGTTGAGTAGGTATGACATGTCCTTGACAAAATCAAGGTTTCCTATGTCACTGTTTACCACTTCCATGATAATTCTTTCCTTAGCCTTACATAAGAGACTAGTAAGACTTATGGGGTCTATAGTTTCCCATGTTCATAGATGGCCTGTCCTTGTGCAGATGACTGACAGTTGAATTCCTCCATTCATGTGACATGAATCCTATGCGGGAGACTCCAGTTAGATAGTGATTCTAGTGGCCCCAATAGGGCATGTTTCACGCTATTAAGGAGACATTAAGGGGTTTTATTGGAGCTCATCAATGCAGTGTTTTTGACCTTGAAGAGTACAATGAGGGCCTGTTTTCTAGTGGTAGTTGGGGGAGTTACGTTTGGGGATATTTCCTGAAGAGTGTCTGAGGGGAAGAGGGTAATAAAATTAGAACAAAATTTTCAACTGGTAGATTTGCTATATATTTTGGTTCAGTATAGGTGGCTCCATGTGTTTGTGTATTGCCTTTGAGATTGTGGACATAACTTAAGAATGTCTTGTGATTGTACTTGGCCTGGTAGGCTATTTTTACCTCAGATTTGGCTTTGGTATTGTCATTGTGTTTACTAATTTTTGCCCTGTTCTTTTTGCCTTTTGTTATACAACCTATTGATGCTGGGATTCCACAAGGTGTCTAGTTTTTTTTTTTTTTAATTTTGTCTTGTGTTTATTCCAAGTAGGTACAGTTGTCTCTTTGCAGTCATTAAAATGATTGTATAGGGTTTTGTGAACAATCTGAAGAGACAGTGATGTTATCAGGATTTGGGTGGCTTGGAATTGTGTAAGTGTGTCACTTATTAGTAGGAAGTGTGCCTTAGAATAATCCCTAAAAGTTTCATGGTTAGCTGTTGTCCTGGGTTTTATTTTTTATTTCAAATGAGACAGCTTTATAGGTGTGGTGGGGTCAATGTTTTCACAAGTTGGCTATGACCGGGTCAAGGATGTTAGCATTCCTAAAAGGCATACAAACTAACTGGTTCAGGGTTTTTGTGTTTACCAAGTCCAGAATATCTGGGCCTGCATGTTTGGAGTTGTGTATGATTCCCACTTAATAGTGAATTAATTAAATTTGCCGTTGAATATGGTGCTGGATTGAATGGGCAGTGTCACCAGTATTTTTAAGTATGTTTTATGGGTTTCCTGGGTCATAAAGGAAGACCCAAAGCTTGCAAGAATATTTTATGGAACTTTGCCTATAGTAATTTGGATGTGGAGAAGCTTAAGCATGTTGCATTTATTTTGTTTATTTATTGTTGACCGGGATAGTCTGACTGGACACATGTCAATTTTCAGCAGAGGCCTAGGGAGAAAAGCTCCAAGGTGGTTTCATATACAATCATTACGATTTACCTATAGATCAGGAGTCATCATAACATTATACAGAAGAACACATTTTACAGTCTAGTTAAATTTATACAAATATAATGCATTTTATAGTCCAGTTAAATAATACAGTTTAACCATCTTCTAAACCGGCTTAACAAAGATAATTGAGTACCACTTACAGACATAGAACAAGTACATCAGTATGCATGAAGATTTTGTCAGGCTTGGAGCAGGGACATATCCACTGAGACTTGAAATGCTCCTTGAGAGCTTTTTTAAATTGAGATAGGGTGGTATCTAGGGTAATGTTAGCAGGAAGGGAATTCCAAATTTTGCCAGCAGGATTGGTGAACAGGGAGTCACCAGCTGTGCTGTTGGATTTTTGATGGCTTCCACTAATAGTCTATTGGATGACTGGAGTAATCTAGAGTTGGGGTGGGGATAGATGATGTTTTTCAGGGCAGGTGTTTTATCTGGTTGATTAAGTGCTTTGTGAGCCACAATGAGTTGATTATACTGAATCTGCCTGGGAAGCTCTAGCCATCCAAGATAATTTAGAATTTTTACAATGGCGTGTTCTATAGGGTAGACCAGCCGCAAATCTTGCTATGCTGTTATAGCAGCTTGAGAGTTTGTTAAGGTCAGTTTTATTTAGGCTGGCAAGTAAAGAGGAAGCATAGTAGAGTGTAGAGAGTAGGTGGGAGCGGGTAATGGAAGTCCTAGCATATGGGGTAAGGAATGGCTTTATCCTATATAGTGAGCCCAGTTTTCTGTTAATGGTTTTGATTGTTTTGTTGAAGTGCACATCAAACTTAAGTTAGTTGTCTATAATGACTCCTAGCAGTTTTGTATGGGCATCTGGAGAGATTATGGTACCGTTATTGGCCTTAATGGAGAGAGATAATGCTGGGGATCTTTGCGTGGGCGTGAAAAGTAGGAGCTTTGTTTTACTAGGATTTAGAATCAGACAGCGAGTGGAAAGCCAGTTCTCTACTAGGTTGAAAGTAGAGTTATAGATAGCAGCTCTGTTTGCAAGGTGCCAGTGCAGATCAACATTGAGTCATCTGCATATTGAATGCAGATGGCTTCAGGGATGACTTTGTGGAGGTCATTGATAAAAATGTAAAACAGAAGTGGTCCCAAGATAGACCTCTTTGGGACACATATTGTTTGACCAGCTTTGAGGGGTGTTTGTTTTTGGAGTAAACTGAGAAACTTTCACCTTTTGTCAGTTCCTGTACAGTAGCTGGTCTAAATGTGTGGAAGACATTGCAGCCCTACACTACTGGGGTGCTCTCCTGGACTTTAAATCATGTCTCAGTAACTGAACAGATATCTACATTCTCCAGGCAGAGGAAAGCTTGAAAGGAGTGGAGTTTTTTATTTAGACTCCTAGAATTCTACAATAATACCTTTAGATTTTCTTAGCTTGGTTTTGTTATGTCAGATGTGTATCAGGTTTGCAATTCCTAAAAAAAAGGCACTATGGGTGTGGACAAGGTTTTAGACAATACTGAAAAGCTTAGAGTAGACAGGTGCAAACCTTCCGTAACAAAGCAATATAGTCTTCCAGTCATATCCTCCCTGACTGACAAATATTGTACCTCCTTCAAATGACACCAAAAAGTAAGCCAATTATTCAAGTCAATTATTTCTTTTCAATTTGTGGCATCATCCTTGGAGAACGTAGAATGTTGCTCAATGCTAGGCTCCTACTGGCATGGGACACACACAGACAGAGAGCTCCATCATGTCTCTCTTTGGATTCATGTCATTCCAATGAAGGTTTTAAATGCTAAGTACCAGAATACCATCATTCAGAACCACGAAAACAAAAACTGAAAAAACAAAAGAAATAGCAAAAAATCATCTTATATTGATGGGAAGCAAGCTGTCCTGCACACCCACACACCCCTGCTAGATATCTATATCTATATCAATATCTATATCTATATATATATATATATATATATATATATATATATATATATATATATATATATGGGTCTCCTACACATGGTTGACATTTTAGAATGTCGAAAACCATATGGCCGAGACCATATGATTGACATTCGAAATGTCGACTATGCGGAACCGGCATCTCTGTATGGTGTGGAATGGAAAGATTTCCATCTTCTGCACTGTATTGCGATCTTGGAGTTGGTATATTTAAGTTACATGGGGTATGGGGGGGGGTGGAGCCCCCCACGGTGGTGCAGGAGGGCATATCCCGCCTACTAGCAGTGTGAAGGTAATTTGTTGTTGTGTTTTTTTTTTTATTACATGGTCGACATTTCAAATGTCGATCATATGGTCTCAGGCATATGGTCTTCGATATTCTGAAATATCGACCATGTACAGTAGACCCATATATATATATATATATATATATATATATATATATATATATATATATATATATTATTTTTTTACTATACTGATGACGAGATTGTGCTCCAATAGCGAAAAGGCCAATTCCCCAATACCTGCTGTACAACAATCGTCTACAGTTAGATTCTCATTCCTCAGTATTCTGCTGCATTTTCGACTTCAATGTTTGTTAACTGGTGTTTTTGCACACAGCATTTAAATCTTCAATGAAATTCCATGCTTCTGCCTCTTTTCATATAGTCAGAAAAGTACATATCAAGTCACATAGACTATGACTGTGTCATACTGATTCTTGTGGTTCAACAACCTGAGTGAGTTCGTGATCTGTTGGATCCTGACCTCTGATAGCCAGCTAAGCACAACTCTTTCCTTACTGAGCCTAGTGAATGAGATGTCTGTGTGTCTCACAATGAAGTCTCCTATGACCAAAATATTGGCTTAAGTGGTGGTTTGCCTTATGGGCTTAGAAGTTTAGACTCCGTGAAATACGTCTCTATGTGCTGTGGTGTGTATTGTTTCTGTAGAGTGCTTTTGAGGTTGCTGAGGATGTCTATTGTAAAGAGGCATTTACATTAAGAATCTCATCTTATTTGGGTTTATGTATCTGTTCCATACTATGAGTGGTGAGTGTAGTGTATATTTAGAATTGAAAGTGCTTACTTCTGAGAGCCTTTCCTGCAGTGACATTGTATAACTACATCTCTGACATACCATATCGGTTTGTTTAAGAATTAGGTGGCAATTAGCAGGCATGAGACAACTGCTGTATTGCCTCAGGAAGCTCATAAGCACCAAACTGCCTGCAGAGATATTAGGAAATTATATATACATGGTTACAGGTCATTACTCATGCACTACAAGGGTATGGTTCAAGGGGCATTTTCAAATGGCAGTTTGAGTAAGAATCAAGAATAAGACCAAACTTGTGGCATGGTTCTCTGTCGTGGGATATGCATTACCCATACGAAGTAATGTATGTCCGAAAAACAAACAGCATCAGAATTACTAAATTAAAAGACCTAAATTTTGCTTGTAACATAAATAGGACACTTTGGAGAGACAGTTATGTTTCTCATAGAATTCCCATTCTCTGGAACAGGTTCCCCATCCATGTGAAGCGGAGTTCCTCCCCCATCCCTTTTTATGTGCAACTTGGACCAATGGATGGGTAATCAGAAATTCACCCTTGGCCTGGCACCTATGTCTCTGGACAGAGGCCATCAGTAAATCACCCCTATATAAATGAGTCACATTTGGGTTGCACTCCTTATACAGGTCCTAGTGGTCATTAGCTTAGTATACACCTATGAACCTATGTTTGAATATTATCTTTCCAGCATCCCCTGTTATATAGGCTGTATGGGCTTATTGTCAGTATTTCACATCAGTATCTGAAAGCAATTCTGAATATTCCAGCATTTATAATGCAAAAATGTAATTTCTAGAATCTTAATCTTGCACAATGTGATCAGTGTAAGTACAAGCCATGATGTGTGACTTTGTGACTATGTTAAAAGATGAAAGCAAAGACAAAAAGAAATTACAAGAAAAATTAACCATAAGGACTGATCTTTGATAGTGTATTGTACAGAATATCCATATAATGTTCAGTTATTTCTCACATACAGCTGGTGCTGGGTGTGGTACCAGCCTCAGTTCCTAGATCCTTCTCATCATTAGACCATTAGATCATTAGACCTATCCTCATTAACTAAGCTGACATGATGAAGGTCCACAGATTTTCAGCATACCCTTTCTAAGCAAAATTAGCAGCTCCAAAATTACAGCAGTGTTACAGGTGAGTGGAAAAATCTATGGCTATATCTCAAGAAATGTCCTTTATTTAATTATATATTTGTTTGCTTCTTTGCATTTGTTAATTGGTGTAGACCACTGATCCCACTGGTCCAAGCATCCTAGTGATAATAGCACTTTGCTGTGTGTTCCAGTGGCATTATAGAACTAACTAGCAGTTCATACTTGTAAGAGCTACGTGAAGCAAATCACATCTGTAATTCGTTTATCTCCAAACAGGAAATCCAGTGTCAATAGAACAACTGCAGTAGTGCTGGTCCACCCACTCTTTCACTGTTGTTCCCCACACACACACACACACACACACACACACACACACACGCACACGCACACACACACACACACACACACACACACACACACACACACACACACACACACACACACACACATGGACCTATATGTGACTATCCACAGTGAATGTCCATGTTATTACATTATGAAACAACAGCTAGTCTCACTTTCTATTCCCAGATGTGCCTGGGATATTTCAAAAATCAAAGCTATTCTTTGAGTACCCATGCTTCCTGAAATTCTAGAAGTCCTAGAACAAAAAGGAATTATATGGATGATTTTATGGCAGATGTAGTGTAACATCCATCTGTCTCATCGATCCTATTTTCTATATTATGCAAAGTGTAATATTTTTGTTATTCTATAATACCAAATGTGTGTGTGTGTGTGTGTGTGTGTGTGTGTGTGTGTGTGTGTGTGTGTGTGCGCACGTGCGCGTGTGTCAGTGTGCGTGTGCGTGTGCTCGCGCGCGTGTGTGCGTGTGCATGTGTGTGTGTGTGTGTGTGTGTGTGTGTGTGTGTGTGTGTGTGTGTGTGTGTGTACTGACAATAGTCAAAATACCAAAACATCAACAGTCAAAATCTCCACTAGAAAACATTGACAATGTGAATGTCAACACGCTTATATGCATGTGCTGAGAAGCAACCCCGGCACATGCAAAATCTTCAAGTTAAAAAACAGATTTAAACATCATTTTTTGCGGGAGCAAGCCCCTTTACACAATCCATGCCCCACACATACACTGCTTATTATATATGCCAACTCTGATAATGCACAAAGTTGGGGAAAGGGTGTGTTTTCCATCCTCAGGAATTTGACAGTCTCACACACCTGTCAACTATGTGTGTATTCAACCAAATTTTGTTGACTAAACAGATGTCAACCAAAGGTAGAATTGATAAAATTCAGTATTGCCATGTCTGTCTATCTACCTATCAATCTATCTATATCTATCTATCTATCTATCTATCTATCTATCTATCTATCTATCTATCTATCTATCTATCTAACCATCCATCTAAGGGTCTATGTTACAGTTGAATATTTAGAACATCATCATTTACAACACTGACCCCACAAGCTTGAGACGGCAGAATATTGAATTGGTGTAACAGTGAAGTATAGAAGATAGAATTTACTTCTTTTTGTAATGGGCAAGTCTTCCTGCACCCCCATGTGTGGGGCTGTGTCCTCACACCCCTTGTTAATTATATAAACTAAATCCAAGATTGCACTACAGGTGGGAATAGACAAAACCCCAAACCCAGCTGTACCATCATCTCGCACAATCACCTAATTCCATTGTGCAATGCTTTTAGTTTGCAGTTATGGCAGTTCAATATTCTGCCAGTTTAAGCATCTGGAGTCACTGTTCTGAACACTGATGTTCTGAACATTTTACATTCTAACAGGGATAAAAAAATATCTATCTATCTATCTGTCTCTCTATATCTATACAGGTTCATAGGTGTATACTAAGCTAACAACCACTAAGGCCCTTTTAAGCCTAGCCATGGAAACCTAATGTGACCAACACATTTGATTTATATTTGATTTATAGGGGTGATTTAATGAGTGTCTCTGCCCATCAAAGACATAGGAGTCAGAAAAGGGGTGAATATTTGATTACCCATCCATTGGTCCAAGTTGTTCTTAAATAGGGATAGAAGTAGGGAGGAACTCTGCTTCACATGAACAAGGAGCCTGTTTGAGAGAATAAGAATTCTCTGAGACTTACATCTGTCTCTCCAACATGTCATATTTATGCTGCAAGCATAATTTAGGTTTTTAATTATGCTATTTGTTTTGTGGATGTACACAAGGTTTATCAAAACAGAATCCAGAGATGCTTTTATGCCAAGTGAAGGTCACCTGTCAGAGGTCTGTATGATACCTAGTAAAAAGACAAGACTTTGAGGTGATAGGTTTATGACATTGTGTTTACTCTTTGCATTCTTTTTGTAAGGAACCTATGTGTACATTCCAGCTGCTGCATGTATCTGGGCAGGTACATTCCACAGGGGGCATTATACTCTATGATGTGTCTGATGAGTACAAGGCATGGTGACCTCTCTGGACCTACTATGCCTTTGCTTATAATCTGAGGAACATAGAAATATTTTCTTACTACCTTGGATGCACATTAGTTGATGGGTAGGTTATTATCTACCTGAGTTCTCAGATCCCTGACTAGTGAATCAACTTTTAAGGGTGTTTTATTCATGATGTAGTTACCCAGGGTGGCAGACCTCCTAAAAGGTACTATAATGCATTTCTTGGTATCAAGTTTTATGCCACAGCTTTGGCACCAATTGTTTGTCTGTATTAGACCTTCATGAAGGGTGTTCTCTTCTTGGAGTGATTCAGTGACTGCTCCCAGTTTGCAATCATCTGTAAACTTGTTTAGGCAGAGGCCTTTGACATTGACTTTGGCATCTGAGAAGCAGACACCAAAGAGGAGCGGACCTACCATAGAGGCCTAAGGGACTACACTGGTGATTGGCCTCTCTGTGGAGGTGACCTTACTGTTCTAACCTTCTGGATCCTATCAGTGAACCAGCTAGCTATCCAGCATGTTATAAAGTGGTTTATACCTAGTTCTGTGAGTTCTTTGATAATGCCCAAGGAGGTTTTGTATCAAATGTTTTAGCTAGATCTAGGTAGGCAGCGTGCACTTTTTTCTCCTCATCCATTGCCTTAGTGAACTTTTTAAAGAAGCCCACCAGATTCAGTAAGCATGACCTTTCCTTGACAAAGCCAAACTGGGATGGATCAATTGTGTGGAGGTCTCATATGTCTTTGCTGATAATTTCCATGCCAATTCTTTCCATGGTTTGGCAAAAAAGACTAGTCAGACTAATGGGTCTGTAATTTCCAGGATCTGTTGAAGGTCTTTCCTTATGAAGTGGGACAATAGCCACAGCCCTCCATTTACGTGGCACAAAGCATGATTTAAAACTATAGCTAAATAATCATTCTAGGGGTCCTGATAAGTCATATTTTAGACTATTCATCCTGGAATGTTATCAAGGTCCACTGAGACCATGTTCTTGGCTTTAGTGAGTGCAGCCAGGATGGGAAAAAGAGGGGCTAAAGTCGGAACTGAATTTGTACTCAGAAATGGAAGATTTGTCAACACCAAATATCATGTAACTATTAAGTTCAATACACAGACTTTCAAAGATTCTGGATGCAAATACATTATTAATTAGAATAGTATCATGATACGGTATATCTCAATATAAAGAAAGATTCAGCTATATACACAGATACAAGCCCTTTTATATTTTGTAAAACAGAAAAAAAAACATACAAGGTTCAAAAATTTTATAACTGTGATAAGAGTACACACCATACCTCTCAAACTCTTAGTGCAAGAAATCTGGACAAAGCCTGACAAAATGGGGGTACAAAGGCCCAAAAATAGGGACAGATTTTAAATATTGTTCTTATAAACTTAGAAAGGTGCTGTAGTAATAGGGTTTGTGTTAACATACATTTTCTGAAGAATTTGAATTCTGAAACTCAAATGCATGCCATTATTTGGTGACTTCAGTCCTTAGAGCATCTCAGTGATTTGTCAGAAAACCACACATTTTATGACAAATAGACCAAAAATAGGAAGCAAAAATCTGGACATTCTGTGAAAATCTGAACAGTTGTGAGGTATGGTGCATACACATTTGTAAGGTAAAAGGAGTAAACAGATGCATATGGGAGGATAGCTTAAAACATTCCTAATGCTATTATCTTGACATGGCGTATGTATTCACTTTCAACAAGTTTATTTCCAGCTATGTTCCATTCAAGTACATGTTCCATAAAGCACAGGATATATAAATTTCTTTCAAGGTTGCATGATTAGAAGAAACATTTATCACCTGCTTGCTAAGCTCCAATGAACTCTAACAAAAGTCAAGTTGTTCTTTGCATGAGAAAGGAATATGTAAAAACACTACAGTGGTTTTAAGCTAGAACTATTATAAAACAAACAGTAAAGAAATATACACATATATATATATATATATATATATATATATATATATATATATATATATATACATACACACACATACATGTGTATGTATATATATATATATATATATGGGAACACTTCACATAATCGAATTACTGAAATCTCGAATTTCATATGGTTGAAACCATATGATCGAGATTTCAGTAAATCGAATATGTAAAGTGTTAAAAAATAAGACCTTACTTATATTAAAACATCACGTGCACACAGAGACAAGGATTCCTGTACGGTCTGTGTGCACGTAATGTTTTTATCTATATACACACACGCACACACACACACACACACATATATATATATATATATATATATATATATATATATATATACATAATCGAATTACTGAAATCTCGAATTTCATATGGTCGAAACCATATGATCGAGATTTCAGTAAATCGAATATGTAAAGTGTTAAAAAATAAGACCTTACTTATATTAAAACGTCACGTGCACTCAGAGGCAAGGATTCCTGTACAGTCTGTGTGCACGTAATGTTTTTATCTTTTCTGCGGTGTTGGCAGGAAGTGGGAAATCTCCCTTTTTGCACTTCCGCATACAGAGCAAAATGGGAGATTTCCCTTTTCCCCACTGTAGCGTGATCTCGGAGTTGGTATTTTTAAGTAGGGGTGGTGTGGGGGGTGCAAAAGCGGTGTTTGAGTTTTTTTTTTTTACGGTTTCATTTCAGACGTTCGAGTTTCCAAAACTCGATTTTTTGGTCTCGGTTCTATGAAATTCGAGATTTTGGGGATTCGAGCTTCTGAAGTGAATCCATATATATATATATATATATATATCTATATATATATATATATATATATATATATATATATATATATATATTCCACTGCAGCTACCCCCTATGATGCTATAAAGTAGCACAGTCCAAGATTATTTTGAATGATATCATTTTCAAACATATAAGCTCTAGGATGCTTTTAGTTTAGGTATAACAACAATTGCACATGTATCTTTTTTACAAAACAGCTCATTATGTATATAAGAGCTATAAAAAGAATAATTATAACAAAAGTAATTAAACTTTGCATTATACCGGCACCAACATTTTTAAATATATTATTCAACCACCAATATATTACTCAACCACCTAAACAGTGTCCAGCTAGACTAATTTTTAATCATATTAATGGCCAATTGTTTTATAAAATCAGCCACCTTTTTTGCTCGTCATCAAAGCCTAAAACAAAAGTACAGCACCGTTTGTTTTTTTACCAATGGCAAACTCCACCCTTTGAGGCCAGTACGTAATCATGAGTTATTCAGTTTTGTAAGGTGGTGGCTCAGATTTCAGTCAGTTTTTTGTTTGCCATGTGAATGTGTTTCAATGTCTTATTAGTCATTTTAGTGAATATAAAAGATAACTGATTTACTTTATGCATACTTTGCAATATGCCATACTGTGGAGAAAAGAATGCCACTGTTTGTTTAGCAGTATGTATGGCCCTCTTTTTGCATGACCTTACTGCAGGGGTAGATTAAGAATGAAAAATAGCTGGTGTCATCTGCCCCATTTAACAACAATCGGGCAAGTTTTGGGGTAACCAGGGGTAAGCATGGTCTTTTCAGGTGTAGCAATGATTGCCCAATATTTGCATGCCCATTTTTCAGTCATATGTCTTTAACCCAAACTCTGCCAGTATAGTTTCATCATGAATATTATTGCAACTGCTGTAACCTACTTGCACAATTCCTTTTCCAGTATAACAAGTATCAGCCTGTATCGATTCAAGCAATTGGTAATATATTTTTTAGCCTAGTCTGTAATGTTATGCCAAGTTTTTTTTTTTTTTTAACAGAAATTTGGATTTTTAAATCAATCTGTTCCACAGGGACAGGTAACATTGGAATGCCCCCCTTAGCATAATGGGGAACAAATTCACACACCTAACAGTTGGAAACCTTTAGGTTAGTGGCATATTGATGCAGAATTTGAATAAACACATTTTTTCTTATGTCGATCAGAAGCAGTAAGAAGAAACGTAGTGATGTCATCAGAAGAAGGTATGTTGCTATTTTAAGTCAACTCAGGAGACGATAAGCAGGTTTTCTTGCAATGAGAAATATGGGCCCAATTTGGTATTTTGGCATACTTTGCTGCAGTATGAGTAGCTAGAAGAATGGGATGAGGTATTTTTCAGTGCAGCTTCAATGAGGTTTTGCATTAGAACACTTTTACACACACCTAATCACCTGGCTGTCAGTCATGATAGGGAACTGTTGCAGGTGGTGGAAGGGCCTTCTTAATGCAGTTAAGAAAAGTCTGAAAGATAGAAACAAGTTTTGAACAATAGTTCAGCAATGCTTCATCAGTAAATACTAGTTTACATTTTTTTTACTGGTGGGGAAGGTAGGATTCTCAGGGAATGACCCATAAAAATTTCATGAAGACTTAATTTACGAGTAGTGTTTGCAGTTCCTGACATACTTATCATAGCCAGAGGCAAAGCATCTGGCCATTTTAGCCCTGTTTCACTAGAAACTTAGTTAATTCTGATTTTAAGAGTCTGGTTAGACCTTTCAGCAAGACCAGATGGCTGTGGGTGATGGGGACAATGTAATTGTAAAGACATTTTTAACACAGAACATGATTTATTAACAATTTCAGCAGTAAAATGAATACCTCCGACTGAATTAATATTGCAGAAAGTGTGATTTTTACATGAGATGCAATATTATGTGACAAACAGATCTCACAATTATTTACATAATGGGTAACTAGAGACTGAGAAAGAGGGGTAAAAAACAATCTGCTGAATAACATTAAGAAGTCCATGCTTAACAACGATATTTAGTATGTGGCATGCCCTTACCAATCAGGGAAGTATGGCCAAATCCGAGTCATGGTCCCAATTGAAATGGAAGATTTGTCAACACCAAATACCATGTAGCTATTAAGTTCAATACATGGACAAAGATACAAGCCCTTTTATATTTTCTAAAATAAAAAAAAACATACAAGGTTCAAGCTTTCGTAACTGTAATAAAAACTAGACGCACATTTTCAGGGTAAAAGGAATAAACAGATGCAGATGGGATGGGACGATAGCTTAAAACATTTCTCATGCTATTGTTTGATATGGTTTATATATTCATTTTCAGCAAGCTTATCTCCATCTATGTTTCATTAATGTACATGTTCCATAAAGTACAAGGAAAGTTATTTCTTTGATTCTATGACAAAGGAATATGTAAAAACACTGCAGTAGTTTTAAGCTAGAAGTGTTATAAAACAAGCATTAAAGAAATATTTCAGGCTTGGTGAATGTATATATAGAGATATATAGATAAATAGCTACAGATAGATATATTTTTAAACATCATTTAGTCAACGCTTTAGCTATTGTTTCCTATCTTCTACTTATTATAACCTATTATAAATTAGGAGCAGTAATTATCACCTGTAAACGAGTGATAACTATCAGCAATCATACACATAAATGTAACTCTTTACTTTATGCACATTTTCAAATGTTGTTTATCTGTTTTATACATTTATCATATTTCCATGTTGATTATATGTTAAGTCTGTCAACAGATGTATGCATATTGTCATCAGTACTCTTTAAATGCGTATTTGTCAGTTTATATTATATTCATAGTGAAATAATATTCAATATGTGCATCATTCTTACTAGTGTATCTTGAAGTATTATTCTTTGTCTATGTGTTATTGCATCATAATACATTTAGTTTTTGTAAATGCTTCTATTCTAAATGTGGAACTTTTCTCCACAGACTTGTATTTTATGTGTGGAGCTTTTCTCCTTGGACCTCTGGTGAAAAATGAACTCACTTAGTCAGACTATCTCAGTGAACAAATGCAATAAATAAGTAAATAGAGAGGTAGATAGATAGATAGATAGATAGATAGATAGATAGATAGATAGATAGATAGATAGATAGATAGATAGATAGATAGATAGATAGATAGATAGATAGATAGATAGATAGACAGACAAATACATCATGTAAGTAAGCAAATCTGAGAAGTCTTCAGATAATTACAGAAAGATTTAAATATATATGCATCTGTGGCAAAGTTTGATCAAACAAGAAGAACTTAAATGGCTGTAAGACCTGCATCAATACAACATCTTTACTGTAATGAATGGTTACAACACAGTCCCCTTGCTTACAGTCACATCTGATCTATCAAAGAATGCATCCTGATGGGTCTTTGGGTTTGTATTTCCATCAATCTGAATTTGACAACTTTTTTGGAATATTCCATGTCTGGAAATGTGTGCGCTGTCTGCCAAAACATGCAATGATACTAGAGGCTATTTAAGATAGCAGTACTTATCCCCCACACCTACCACTTCACTCTCTGTCACCAGCATGCACCTTAGTCAAACTAAAAAATGACAATGAGTTTTCATCTTCTTCATTAACAAGTAATAAGTATATGTTTGCTTTATATACAGGCAATTCCAACAACAGAGGTTCAATTCACAGCTACTCACCCACATGGGGTGGAAGGAGGCTGTTTCTGAACTGTCAGGGAGGATCCTTGATGTTAGATATAATAAATATGTTTTTACCTTATTAGTTGACCTATGAGAGGACCTTCTCTGATGGATCCATCTTATTTTGAGTCCCAAGTAGTAACTGCCATGGTGGAAGTAGCTAGAGGATAGTCCAAAGATCAAGATTCTGAAAACTGAAGGCCAAGCTATAGTGATACCAAAAGAAGACAGTATCCCAGAGTTAGGACTACAATGCCCCGAGAATGCATGACCTCAAGACCAAGTAGTCGCTGTTCAAATGTCTGCAACAGACTTTTTAAGAAAGCATTGGAGGTAACAAATACTGTACTGAAGTGGGCTTTGACTGTGACCCACTTGTGATTAGCCACTTGATTGCAAAAGAAAATGAAGCTGATTACTGACTAAGACCAAGCCATATAGACATAATCCCACACCTCTGTCCCCACTACAACTTAGTCTTCAATCTAACTAACCTACTTATATACTCCATATCTCTCAGCTATCTCACTACTGTACTTTAAACTCTATTACATCATTAACATCTTAAAATTCACCTCCTCTTACTAATCCCTTCGAATTACCGGTTGTATCCTTCCCACATGGTTGATAATCTCTGACCATAGCTAGTCTAGTATTCTGATATCATTGTATTTAAGGAATTCGTTAAATTATTCTAATTATAAAATATACAAGTAATTTGCCACTTGCCTATGACAAAGTATTTCATAAGAACTAAAATGGATGATATCAGGGAGCTCAGAGAGCGGTAAGGTTGAATGTCCATATCAAACTGAGAAACAATGACTTCTATTTATAGGGAGGGAGTCAACTCATCTCCAATTTACTTAAGGTGTGAGCTTATGCACATTCTTCCACAAGGGCAAGCATAAGACTAACATGTACCTGGTCTCAGGTGGCATGGAGGACCCACATGATTGCATGCCTGCTAAAGGCAGCACAAGAAGTGGGAGGCCTGCACACAGTTCTGGTATCAGACTGCATTCTCTAAGGGTATGATCTTACCTTCACAATTCAAGCTCCTACCAGACATCAACATCTATTTGACATCTAGGCCTTGAGATATGAGCCCCTATAATGGACAGCCTGATGGTCCCTGTTAACCAGGACCAGCTGTTTTTTTTTTGTGCCTCAGTGAATTTTGAAGAGGGACTTCTTTAGCGTCCAGTTTCCCTAATGTGTTACTAAGTGACTAAAGAAGTTGCTCCTTGAAGTCACACTGTCTGATCTTATGATAGAGCCTATTTTCAAGGGGCTGGGTGGTATGCTGGAATGCTGACCCACCCTTTTGGGCAGATGCAGATTCTCAAATTACCTTTTGGAATTCTTCAACACCAGAGGTTTTCCAAAGATCAACTCTGGGACCATAGATAGTCCAGATGGAGTAGTTAGCAATCCTGTTTGAACTTTTTGTCTGGATTCTACTAGACAGGAGTATGATTTGAGACTCATTAAGCTAGTAGACAAGCTAGGGTATAAAGGTATGAAGCTGAATAATAGAAAATATCACATATGTGTTACTAGTCTTAAAAGCATATCACATATTAATATCAGAAGGAATACAAGATGAAGAAAATTCAATGTTACTGTCAAGTTCAAGTTTCTTAAAGTGCCTGTAACTGGGCACATACACCAATAACATATATCATAAAACAACACTATTAAAGAATAATTACACACACACACACACACACACACACACACACACACACACACACACACACACACACACACACACATTATAAACACTAAGCAAAACCTTAAAACGTATTAACATTATAAAGATTTTTCACTATCAGTAAGGCATTATAAGGCTAATCAAAATATATGTTTTGAAGAATCTATTAAAGCAACATGATGTTTTGGAGACTCTCAGCCACCCTTGCAGCACTTTCAAAGGTATTGTACTTGATAAGTGAAGAATCAGATCCAAGAGGAATAAACCTGCACTTTTGAAGCCACAAATAGACTCATGGTGGTCAAGCATAGGGTACAAGACAGAGAATACTATGTCATCATCTCATAAAAGTAAGATGGGTCTATCCATATACAGTCAAATGAACTATGACCAGAATGTTATATATGATTTGTTTTCTAAATGGCAGCCAGTGCAGACTTCACAGAAGGGGTAGTATATGATGGTATCAGGAATCCACGATAAGTTGCAAATTAACACAAATACCTTGATGCAGTATTCAGTGATTCACTGTCCTTCTATAACCATATCAAAAACACTACCATCACAGTTTTAAGTTAACTTAAAGTAACCTACAACATTTCAAGCCTGCTCATGGCACAAGCTAGAAGATCCATTGCCATATATGTACTAATCCCCAGGATAGATTATGCCCTACCCATTATTGCCTCCTCCCCCCATTTTCAGGCAATTGAAAACAAGATCCTTAGATTAATCACTCTTGCCCATCAACAGAACACCACTGCTATATAATCAAACCATCAAATTGCATCTAATTGGCTACCATTTGCTGCAGAAGTCATGTTTCTTCTTAACATTAACACTGCAGTACTAGAACGAATCTGCAGGTACGGCAGGTGCAACGGCCAAAATAGTAGATCCCAAAATGAAAAAAGGACAGCACTAAAGTATGGAATGTTGCTTTATTCCAAAATAAACAATGCACCATTCAGTCAAAACCCAAATCGGTTTCGGCAGTAAACCTGCCTTCCTCAGTGGGAACAATACACATACCATAATAAATTGAAGATATAAATACACACAAGAATATTCTGATTGGCTAATTCACAAATGTTCATTTAAACCAGGGCTAAATAGCCCCCCCTAACTTAATGATCCAACATTTTTCTTTTTTATTAAGTAAACTGTGCAGTCCTATCTTATTTGTTCTATCTCCTTGGATTCTATCAATGACAAGAAATCTAAATTCAGCTATAGAGTGTTTGAGGGAATGTTTATATAGGGCATTAGATTGCCTTTTGTTCCTGATATCACTTGAATGTTCTGATATATGGATTCTTAAAGTATGTGATGCTTGACCAATATAGAATGCAGCACAAGAGCAAGCAGCCTGATAGATAACCCAATCTGAGCTACAATTGCTTAAAAAATGTATATCATGTACCTGAAGGGTATTTCTGCTAGACAATTGTTTTGATTTTGAAACATACTTACAAAACAAACAGTGTTCACATGAGTAGCACCCTATTACTTTATTACCAATCAATGTAGTTTGGCAAATCAATGGATTCGATTTATGTTTATAATGGCTGAAATAAGACCCAAGTGTTTTGCCCCTGCGAAATGAGAACATACATCTCATAGTAAGAATTTCTGATAATTTCTGATCTGTCTAAGGTTGCCACCCCTCCGTTTTTTTCCAGACTATCCAGAAATTAAATTGATTCTCTGGTAGTTCAGAAAATACTGTACAAACTCTGGTATTCTGTTTCAAAAAAGGAAACAGACTATCAGAGTTTTTAAATTGGCTGATTTACTATGTTTTTTACAGAAAAGCATGGTAAATCAGCCAAAAGCAGGCATTAGGAATGGAAAAAGATAGGTTCCCCGCCCAATGATGTCACAGTGATGTCACAAAATAGGCGGGTGTGGGCAGGAGAAAGGGCGTGGTCATGGATACTGGTGATGCAAGGGGTGTGGCCTTTCTCCAGTTTTAGCCACAATGACAGGTGGCAACCCCAGATCTGTCCAAAGTATATTCCAATATTTTTCAATAATTTGTCTCAAATGTCCAGTATTCCGACCAAATGTAGTAGTGAATCTGATAATAGAACTATCACTGGCTGCCCTCTTCTGATATTCCAATAGTTTATACCTATCCTGTTGGTAAGTCCATTCACTAATAATAACTACATTCCTAAAATCATACCCTCTGGAAATAAATCTGTTAGTTAAATCTTGTCTGTGATACTCAAAACGTTGTTCAGTAGAGCAAACCCTTCTGACATGTAAAAATTGTGATTTAGGGATGTTTTTAATAATATGGTAGGGATGAAAACTGGAAGCATGCAAAAGAGAATTATATTCTGGATATTGATGATAAATGGTACTTCTTAAAGTATGATCTATATTTCTGGATAATGTCACATCCAAAAAATTTATTTCATGATGACTATGATGAACCATGAAATGTATGCCCCATTTGTTATCATTAAGATAACCCACAAATTCTTCCAAGTATTGAACGTCTGCTTTCCATATCATCCAACAATCGTCAAGGTGTCTGTGCCAAATATCAATTTCTGGCAAATATGAATTGTGAGTGGTGTCATATATCATTTGTATTTCCAGGTATCCCATAAATAAATCCACGTAAATGGGAGCAAAAGATGCTCCCATTGCAGTACCCTTTACCTGCTAATAACATGCCCCATTGAAATAAAACACATTTTTTGTTACTACATGTTTTGCTAGACATAGTAAAAATGTGCTGAATCCTGGAGCATAAAGAGAGACCTGACTGAGCCAATATTCTAATGCCATAAGCACTGCCCAATGAGGTATGTTTGTATATAGGGCAGTTACATCTAATGTGCACATTACCCAACCTTCTTCCATCTGTATTTCTGAAATAATCTTCAGGAATTCAGTTATATCTTGTAATCTAGATCTCACACATTTTAATAATGGCTTCAAATATTTAGTTAAATGTATTGACAATGGCTCCATAAGTGATCCCCTACCAGAAACAATGGGTCTGCCTGGTGGTCTTAAGGGATCCTTAGGAATTTTAGGTAATAAATAAAGATGCTGTTGATGAGGATCGGATACAGTCAGATGATGGAGATCTGATCGAGTGATAATGCCCTCCTCACTGGACAAATTCAAAAAAGCATCAATGTCCTGCTTAAATCATGCTGTAGGATCTAAGGGCATCTTCATATAAAACATACCATCCAATAATTGTCTCTCTGCTTCAGACAGATAAGGTTCCCAATCCATAACAACAATAGCCCCACCCTTATCTGCTGGCAAAATCACCATTTTTTTTTTTATTTTGCTGAAGATTAATGAGGGCCTGTTGTTCATTATAGGACAAATTAGGTTTAGAAGCCCTAAATTCACTTCTATTAAAACGTAGATCTTTCAATACACAATCCTGAAAGATTGACACATATTTGTTCATTGGGGGCATAAAGGAACATTTGTGGTATCTCTGAATGACATCATCCCCCTCAAAAAATAACTTCAAATTTAATAATCGACAAAAGGACATGACATCATTAACAATACTGTCTTCAGGAACAAAAAAGCAGGAACAAAACTGAGGCTTTTGTTAAGCAATTGTATTTTGTTTTCACTTAGAGACACTGATGAAATGTTATGTACATTACGCGGTTCATTTATTGTGGAATTAACATCTCCAAAAGTGTGTCTACATTAACTTCTGCGTTTATGTTTCTTTCCACCTCTGTGCCTATTAGCCCTAAAGGGGTAATAACATTCCTCCTCTTGGGCACTGGTGACATCTGTGTGTGTTCACTGTCCACATCTGTTATAGATGAAGATTCATCCCTTGAATTATCACTAGTGCTACTCTTAGTTTTTTTAGTATAGATTTATGTCTTTTCCTTTTATATGTTGAATTTAAACCACTCTGATTTGCAAACTTAACATTCTTAGTACTTCTGGAAAATTCAAAGGGCTTCCCCCTATTATAATCCCCCAAGTCTCTGTTGAACTTATGAATCTTTTTCTCATTTAGATGCTTCTCTAAACTTATAAGCTCTTTAGTCAGTTTTTGAAAACATGCAGTGTAAAATGATTGACTTTCATACGGTTTAACCTCCTCACAAATGGCCCTGATTTCAATAACTGTCTGAGCAATAATATGCTCATAATATGAGGTTAAGATCTCTACAAACCTCATGGATGCATCTTGCTGCGCAGTACCTCATTCCTGTAATAAAATATCATCAGGTATACTGACCAAGGGTTGTATTCTTGTTCTCAGCCCTTGGGGCATAATTCCTTTAATTTTGTAGGCTTTAAACAATTTGAAGTGACATACATTTGTTCTAAGACTTTTCATGGCCCTAATTAATTTAACAAACAACTGGTTGCAAATAGCATGGAGATCAGTCTCCACCTCCTCACTAATGCCACCCATATTTGTGTCAAGCCCAAAAGTCTTTAAATTGTCTTTGTCTGCTGAAAGTCCCTGAAAGATCGTTAACAAATCTATTATATATTACTTAAATTATTTAAATGTGTTGTAACTGCTGCTCACTGGTCTAATTCCTAAAAAAACAATAGTAATATCAAGATAGTCAACAAAAGCAATTAAAGAAATGGGACATCAACGTCCCTATGTTTTCTATCTAAATTGAGACAATAATGCAATATATATCATATAGAAAACCAACAAAAGATACTTGTTATCTCAAAATGTCCATTAGTTCCAAGTAATGTTGTCCCTAAACAGATGGTAATATATAAACAGCAGCTCAATAACAAACAGAAAATCCATTATAATATATGACTAATCCTGTTAACAATAGCAAGATGGTAATCCAATAGGTCACAGTCACATATTCCTCGATCGATATCCGTGCTACGACAAAATCAGCAACATTAAAGTCAAATGACCAGTTTAATTCACAATACCTATGTAATGTGGATAAGCCGACAAAGTACAATTCACAAGATTAACTCGACCGCCGTACTAGGCCCAAAGCAACAGTTCAGAGTCCCAACTGCCAAACCATCCAAATGATCTCCCAAACAGTAGTCGCCAAACACCTAAAAAGAAAAAATTGTCCACAAAGTTCAACTGAAGGCTTTACTGTCTCTGTAAATAAGCAACCCAACACCGCAACAGATCCAAACAAAATGCGAGAATAATTAGTCAATACAAATAGTTAAAACGTCAACATCAAGCTGACTGTAATACATGACTTCCATACCCTCCATATCACTCGCCTACAGGATCCCAGCCAAATAATCCAAAAGGAGATAGTATAAAGGCTATAAAAAACAACCACGAATATCCAGTGGATGGTGCAATTACAAAGAATGCTGAAGAACCCACACACAGATGCCAACAGCGGAATGAAACACAAAGACTGCAGTCCTAGAACAAATCCGCAGGTGCGGGAGGTGCAACGTACAAAATAGTAGATAAAATGAAAAAAGGCCAGCACTCAAGTATTGAATGTTGCTTTATTCCAAAATAAACAATGCACCATTCAGTCAAAATGCAAATCGGTTTCGGAAGTAAACCTGCCTTCCTCAGTGGGAACAATACACATACCATAATAAATTGAAGATATAAATACACACAGGAATATTCTGATTGGCTAATTCACAAATTCTCTAGCAAAAATACCCCTCAGGTATATGATATAAAATTTTTAAGCAATTATAGCTCAGATTGGGTTATCTAGCTGGCTGCTTGCTCTTGTGCTGCAATCTATATTTGTCAAACATCACGTATTTTAAGAATCCGTATATCAGAACATTTAAGCGATATCAGGAACAAAAGGCAATCTAATGCTCTATATAAACATTCCCTCAAACACTCTATAGCTGAATTTAGATTTCTTGTCATTGATAGAATACAGGGAGACAGAACAAATAAAATAGGACTGCACAGTTTACTTAATAAAAAAGAAAAATGTTGGATCATTAAGGTAGGGGGGGCTATTTAGCCCTGGTTTAAATGAACATTTGAGAATTAGCCAATCAGAATATTCCTGTGTGTATTTATATCTTCAATTTATTATGGTATGTGTATTATTCCCACTGAGGAAGGCAGGTTTACTGCCGAAACTGGTTTGGGTTTTGATTGGATGGTGCATTGTTTATTCTAGAATAAAGCAAAATTCCACACTTGAGTGCTGACCTTTTTTCATTTTGGTATCCTTCTTAACACTCTCACATTCAAGTTACTAAAAGAACAATAATGCCCACCCTTATCAAATTTATTACTAATACACAGTTCATTATACTCAATTCATATTACCAACAGCCTCACACTTAACAGGCCGCAGTTCACCTAGCTTCTTGCAAAAGATCGGTTTGCAAACGTAGCCCTGCCTCACTGATCACTCTCCCACTTTTGTTAAGTGAGCTCAGTGATGCTTTATTCTTTTAAAAGAAGTGAAACACTCAGAGTAATGACACCAATGTAGTTGTTTCATGGATGCTGGTTAGACCCACACTACCCAGCTACTTTCTAAACATCATGCATATTCAATCCAGTATATGGCACTTTGGCACCATCATTCTATGTATTCAGTTCTGTAAGGTCCAAACACATTTTGTAATGTATAAAAAGCTAACTCAACACACTCTGTCTGCCTCATTTTCTCTTTCTCCCTGCCTCTCTCTCTTTCTTTACATATTATATCTTTGATCACAGTGTAGCGCTATTCTCTTCTCATGCACTTACATTGTTTACCATTTATACTCTGTTAATAATGTTATTTCCTCCCATTAGCTGACAGTACTATGATACACAATGTAATGCTACTTACTCTTTCTGTTCATATTTAATTCCTTTCTGCAATGCTTTATCTTAAACTCTATCTTCTTAATTATTGCTCCATTAGTTGTCTATTACTACTTTTCTCACACTAACTTGTAATCTTCTTTACTCGTAACATTTCAAACATACACTATTATGTGAAATGAACAAGCACTCCTCTTCTTCCCAAATTAAAACAACTCTGACCCAACTGGATAACACTGATAGAATCCAAAGTAAAAAAGTGAAGCAAAGAATAAATTCACTTATTTTATTCACACTCTAGCGCCTCGGTGTTTCCACCTTCAAGGAATAACAAAACCTAGTAAAACATATACATTTATATACAACAATCAATTAACCAAAACACACCCAATAATTAAAACATGTTGGTCCTTAAAGCAAACATTTCCAATTCAATTCATTGTTCAAACCGTTAGGCATTAAAGTTTTATATTTTAAAATATACATACTTTCTTTATATAACAATTTCTGTTTCAATACATTCACATTACTTCCTAAATTTTCTACAATTTCTAAAACTGTGCCTTCTAAAAGAGTCACATCACCATTATGTACCCTATTAAAATGAGAAGCAACAACCTTATCTTCCTTCCTATTTTTTATATCCCTCATATGCTCCATGAATCTGATGCGAAATTCACGTTTGGTCTCCCCTATATAGTAAAAAGGACATGGGCACCTTAATGCATAAACTACTCCCTTACTTCTGCATGAGTAAGTACCATTAGGTACAAACTTCACCCCATTTATATCAGCAAAAGTACTTCTAATATGTGTACACACATTACGTAATCTGATTATGTATGTTATTCAGAGTATTAAGCTCTGCTGCAAGTTGTTTGTTAAATGTATGTAACTGCTGTGCCTATGCCTTTGTTCTAATAAGTGGCAGATACATTATATCCTTTCTAATTTTACTGTTTGCTAAATGTGTATATTGTCTTTGCCTTATGGCCTAAAAAGCGACTGGAAGTTGTCCTGCACCAGACCACTTACCCACTTAACAAACAATAAAACAAAATAAAATAAAATAAAATAAATCCCCTGTAATCAGCTGAACTTCAGAAGTCCAGGATCAGATTCAGGTATTTGGTATTACATTCAGTAGTATAGTAATGGTGGGGTGATGGGGGCAATGTTAAAGAGAGCAATTGAGAAGTGTACTTTACAGGTGTTTGTGTTTTTTGCACTTATCTTAAAGAGCTGTGGGGGTATTGGTCTACTGTAGGAAGATAAGTGGTATGAAGGTACAAATTGGCTAGCCACAGAGTAAGCCAAAGTATCTTATTTTCTGTTCTTCAATAGAGAGCTGTTAGTGTGTTGGGATGTGGCTCTATTGCAGGAAGCCAGTTGGTAAGAATATACTAATCAGCTTCCTACAGAGTATAGTGAAGTCCAAAGAGCTAAAGGGGTGGGGCACTACATCAGGAAAGGGCAATGGGCACGATCAGCCAGCTATAGCTCTTATCACATTAGACCAATAAATGGAGCCCAGTTATGCAGTACTATGCAAGGTTCTTATCTTAGTACAATACAGGAAACAGGAAGATTTGATGGTAGCTGATATCTGGTCTTCAGAAGTGCAGTATGTTGCTGCCTAAACCAGTGCCCCATCCCTCAGTGCTCAAGTTTTAGTTTAAAAATAAATAAATAAATTCTTCTTGCCTTGATAAAAATGTACCAAACAGATGCTACATTTTATACCCTGCATGAACAGAGCATTGTGATACTCAGGTTTTACTCAAAAAAAATTATTTTGAACTGTAGCAAACTGCTTGCTACAAATATAGCAAACAGTTGCTGCAGTTTATACCATGCCTTCATGAAGCACTACAGCACTCAGTTTTTACTTGACAAAAAAAAAGATTTGATTTTACTTTTAAAGCAGTAGCAAACTGTTTGCTACAAAGTAGTTGCTACAGTTTACACTACACAAAGTGCTACAGTGTACAAGTTTGAATTGCACTAAAGAGAAATCGGGTTGATGGATAGCCAATCACGCCCCCTAACATTTTGTGCCTGAGTCAGTTGCCCCTATCACACTATACTACTTTTGGTCCTTGCTCTGACCCTTATGTTTGACAGAAATGTCAATTTTCACCACTATAGATGACAGTAAGTGGCAGAACTGGTGCTCAAGAATCTCAAAATATGCATAGCAGTCAGCTTGTACATGATTGATCATCTAGTCACAGATTAATTCCATATCTTCATCTAACATGTTTAAGGCAAACATACATTCCTACAGATTCCTACAGTAAGGAGATCACAACTGCATGTCTTTAGCTTTACAATATTAATGTAATCCTGTCCAAAGAATAATGTCTTCTAGAAGAAACGTCTACACTGCAAATAGCAATTGACCCAAAAATGAATCCTGGAGGACACCACAAGTGGGAAAGTAAGAAGGACAGTCTGGTAGTATACTCTGACAAGCACTAACAGGCACAATATTGCTAGTGTGGTGGAGCAAGGATAGATTGTGCCGAACGTTACGTAGATATAGGAAAGATATAGGAAAAAAGAAAATATCATCGTTTTTGCAAGCAGCAAGTTCACAGTAATGCCAAGGTGACAAACGCTCTATAGGACAAACCACCAACTCTGCAATATACCTTGTGAAACACATATATGGGCAAGGTCAGATTTGTGCCCAACAAAAATTGGTCAGACATGTCACATTCTTCAGTTAACTAAGAATCCCATGTGACAAGGCAGGCCAGACTGTGCAACGTACAGCAAAGAACAGCCTCTCATTTTGTCATAGAGGAACTCTCCTCCTATCTGAATGGCGTTGATTTAATAGCAACTTGTCTTGTGGCAGACTGGTATGATGCAAATGACCTTTTAGCCTTTCTCCAGCCCTCTTAAGTTCATGTTGCTTAAACATCATATGAGGGGCAATGTGTCACATAGTGGACTGAATATACATGAAAAGAAGCTAAGTGATTTAGGGAGATCATCTGATCTTCTTCTTCATAAGCCATAAGAAGTCTATTTGTGTCAAAAGTGTTGCTCATCTGAAGCTGCTTGTGTATAAAATGAATCAACCGGTCTGGGGTGATCAGAGTAATGCTCCTGCGGTATAACATACCAAAGTTAGGGGTTCCATCCAAGTAGCTTTGTAATAACTCCAAGCTGGAAAACCAAGTCACAGAATTCCATTTTCTCTCTACCTATCTCAAGCTCTCTACTGCTCCTATCATTATCTACCTATCTCAAGCTTCCTACAGTTTCATCATATTCCCTCCTTCTTGAACTTCAGCTTAAGATTGTCTTAGCTATCACTGTTTAGAATAAGTAACACAGAACAATAATCAGCCATATTCTTGTTCATATACCATACATGTATCTCATAAATATTTACCACCAAAACCATGATATTGATCTACTGATCAGTCATTTCTCTATGATGGCACAAGCTATTTCATGCTAGTTTACCTGTTATCTTTTTTATTCCACTTTATATTACTTTGTTATATAAACTATTTACTACCTATATTTACCAAAGTTGTGGAGTCTTGATTGTTATCCATTTCTTGTATTGTTTGTAATGTGTTTTTATAATGGAGCTTTTCTCCCCGGGCCTCTACTGAAAAAGGACCACTGGCCCAGATGGACATCCCTGATAAAAAATTTAAAATAAATAAAAATTAATAAATACATAATCTCAGACATGCTCCATAGGTTCATAGGTTCATAGGTAGGTACTAGGCTATTGGCCCTAGGGCCTATAGAAGCCTAGCCAGAAAGGTACCCTGGCTTTTGTCACCCAAGAAAATTATTTTCCCTGTGCCCCTGTTGAGCAGAGACACAGAGGTGATCCCCAGGGTGAATTTCCAATTTCCCATCTAATCATCAAGATTTTTCTTGAAGAGTGCTAATGAGGAGCTTTGTTTGATATACATAGGTAGTTTGTTCCAGAGTATGGGAAGTCTCTGGGACAGGAATCTATCCCTCCAGCATGTTCTGTTTATTGTGGTGACAAGGTTTAGGTCCCTAGAGCGTGTAGCTTGGAGGGATTGGGATTTCTTTAAGTGGAGCATGTCCAACAGCTCTGGATTTGACATAGCTTTGCATATTAGGCAGAGATCGCCTCTGAGTAGGCAATATGCGATGGAGTAAAGCTGGAGTTTTTTGAGATGGTCTGTGTAGGGCATCTGTTTGAGGCTGGTAATCCTCTTTGTGAGGTATTTCTGCAGCCTTTCCAGTTGTTGTAGATGTCTTGTGAGGTACATACCAAAAGGGGCATTGTACTCTATAATGGGTCTAATGAGTGATGAGCAGAGGGGAGCAATTACCTCTTTTTTCCTGGATGAGAAACCTTTTGTGATGAGCTGTGCCATGTAGAAGGATTTCCTGACTGCGTTGGCGATGTGATTATCAAAGGAGATACTACTGTCCATCTGTGTCCTAAGGTCTCTTATCACACTTTCGGTGTTAAATAGACTACCACCTATGCGGTAGCTCATGGGTACAGAGTTTTTACCAAAGGGGATGACAATGCACTTTTTGGCATTGAGCTTGATGCCATGGCTTTGACATCAGGCATCTGTCTCAGTGAGGCCCTTTTGTAGGATGTCCACATCATTAGGAATTTCAATTATGGCTCCTATTTTGCAGTCATCTGTGAACTTCATTAGCCAAAGACCTTCTGTGTTAGCTTGTACTTCAGAAAAGTAGATACCAAACAGGAGAGGACCCAGGACTGAACCCTTTGATACTCCACTTGTCACTGGTCTGAAGTTGGATTCAGAGTCTGCTACTTTCACAGTGTGGGTTCTGTCAGTGAGCCAGTTGGCAACACATCTTGTGACATAGGGATTTATACCTAGTTTATTGCATTTATCTATAATTCCAGAGTGGGGAATGGTGTCAAAAGCCTTGGCGGGATCTAGATAGGCTGTGTGAACCACCTTACCCTCATCTACAGCTTTGGTTACTGCTTCAAAGAAGTCAATCAGGTTTAGGGACATGATCTGTATTTTACAAACCTGAACTGGGTGGGGTCCAGAGTTTGGAGATTACCAATGTCTTCGTTTATAAGTTCCAAGATGATATGTTCCATGGCCTTGCAGACCAGGCTTATTAGGCTAATGGGGCAGTAGTTCCTGGAGTCCATGGTGGCTCCCCCTTTATGGTGTGGCATAACCGTTGCTGTGTGCCACTCAGTGGGCACAAAGCCTGAGGTGAGGCTATGATTGAACATGGTGCTTAGGTGGAGTGCAGTTCATTCTATAGTTCATATAGAACGTAGCCTGGGATGTTGTCAGGTTCCATGGATGCTGTGTTCTTGGCTTTGGAGAGTGTGGTTCTTACCTGTGCAGCCATAATTACAAGAACTTTGCATTCTTCAGGTATAGAGATGGGCCCTTTAGGGGGTATGGGGTGGGGGGGGTAAAGTTAGCACTGAACCTATCTGCCAGGATGTTGGCAATATCAGTTGGTTCTGTATACTTAGTGCCATTGTGCTGTAACTCAGAGCAGATCTGAGTATTGCCATTGAGATTCTTGACATAGCTATAGAATGCTTTGTGTTTGTCTTTAGAATCAGTGGCGATTTTGTTTTCATAACTAGCTTTGGAGGATTTTATGAGGGACCTCAGTTTCCTACTGAAGCTGACCAGGGAGTTCTTCCAGTCATGGGATTTTACTCTTTTCTGCAACAGTTTCTTTCTTCTGTTGTAGAGTTTGTTTATAGCAGGGGACCACCAGATTGGCTTCCTTTTTTTGGAGGATATCATCTTGGTTCTGTTAGGGATAGCACAATCCATGCACTCGTATAAGTGCTTATAAAGTGCATTTGTGTAGGATTCATCAGCCGTACCTCTATTGTCCGTGTGCATGGGTGTCGTGAAGTTTGCCACTTCTGTCTTAAGAAGCGTGAAGTTGGCTGTGGAGAAATTTTTTACGGTGGTTTCCCTAATGGGGGGTGGGGGCAGGATGTGGATGTCTAGGCTGATTAGCTTGTGTTCGGATCTGACCAATGAGGAATTGACCTCTGGTGTGGAACACTGGTCACCCATGTTGGTAATGACCAGGTCTAGAATATTGCTGCCAATGGTGGGGGTGTGGATAAATTTATGAATTCCAGAAAACTTTGATCAAAAGAGTTGGTACATGAGTAGTTTTCCCAGTTAATGGTGGGGTAGTTGAAATTGCCCATTATTAGGGTGTTGGGTTGTACCCTAATATTTTTCAGTGTATCAAGAAATGAGGAGTGGGAATCCTGGGGGATGGTGGGGGATCTGCAGCAAGTTACAATTTGGATTGCAGTCCTGCCCAGAGTTAGTTGCTCTTGGATAATCTTGGATGCATTATGCTGAGCAACCAGCCTGGAGGTGTGGATATCCTTTATGAATATGGACACACCTCCACCTTTAGTGTTTCGGTCCAGGTTAGATGGCCAAAAGGTGTGATATGAATTATAGCCTGGTAATGCAGGGGTGCCCTCTGAAGCCTTGAACCAAGTCTCTGTCACTGCACAGATGTCAATGTTCTCCATTTTAAGGAGTGCCCCAAGTGAATGCATTTTGAGGTTTAGACTTCTAGCATTGAGTAGCATTACCCTCAGATTTTGCTTGCTTGTACCTGTTACAGTGGTGATTTGTCTTTTGAACCTTGCCTAAAAATCCAGAATCCCAAGGGCGACAGGTGCAGGCCATCTCTGCAAAGCATCATGGTCTGTTGATCATGTCATCCCAGGCAAACAGATACTGGATCCCCTTAGAATGTCACCAGAAGCTTAGCCAATTGTTGAAGTCAATTATTTTGTCCTTGTACTGCGGTATCATTCTGGGTGATGGCAGAATGCTACTCAGGGCTAGGGTCATACCTGCCTGGGTTACAAGATCGGAGATCTCTTCCATGTCTCTTTTCATGTAGTCCAGGGAGGTATGTCTCAGGTCATTCACACCAACATGGACAAGGACAGAGTCATATTTGTAGTTGTTGCGGAGTGACTTGAGTGCGTGGGTTATGTGGCAGATCCTGGCACCCGACAGGCAGCTGACAGTAGCTTCTCCTTGTTTAGCCTGGTGAGTGGGACATCAGTGTGCCTGACTATACAGTCACCTATGACTAGAGTGTTGGGTACACTGTTATGCCTTATGGGCTGTGGTTGAGTGGCACACTGAGTTTGTGGGCTATGTGTCATTTGGTTTGTGTTGGGGATTGGAGGTTGCATGTGTTTTTGCTTTGGAGGTCTCTGTTGCTTGAGTAGATTTTTACTGAGAGCCTCCACGATAGTAGGTGTGTGTTTTGTGTTGCTATGCATGTGTTTTGGTGATGTAGGGTTTGAGGGACTATGTCATGAGTGTGGTGTGGTGCAAGTGTTTACCTTCTCCTCTTGACTGTCTAGTCCAGTCTTGGGTGAAGAGAGCTTTTCTTCCAGTTTGCCTATATAAGTGCATCTCTCACAGGTTGTAGGTGATAGGAGGAGAGGGTTGTCTGTGTACATGAGGCAATTGCTGCATTGCCCCAAGATACCCAGATTCATCAGGCAGACAGGAGAAAACACCGGGAGCTGACCCTTAGACATGCCTGGATAGGTGTTTATTTATTAAGTACTAAAAACTGTTTTCCTCTAGATGAGTGAGGAAAGTTGAGTGCTGTAGTAATTTGTAGCTTATTTAGTGCTTACAACAAGTTCTGTACAAGTGCTGATCTCAAAGAAACAGATTTGAATGCTAAAACTAAATAACTGACTAGTTCTAAGGGAAAATTTGAAGAGCAGACTTTATGGCACCAGGAATAGTTTAGCCCTAGCGAAGTGGCAATGCATAAAGTGTATTTTTATTTATTTATTTATTTTAATATAACAGTAGCAAATGAGCAAACTGATTTTATTTTATTTTATTTTTATTTATTTTACATTTATTTTACATTTGTTAACCGGGCTAGTCTGGCTGGATACATGTCCATTTTCAGCAGAGGCCCGAGGAGAAAAGCTCCACTATCAGACTAAGACAATACATGAGGAATACTTTACTAAATAAATCAATCTTTTTTTTAAAAAAGACAAAAAACAAAAATGTACAAAGACAAAATACAGTTTGTCTGGACTAATTTAAGTAGGTAACAAATAGAGTTCAAACAGAGTTCACATTATGTGGCTGAGGAGTTAAGCTCAGGCACCAAAATAAAAAGTTGAGTTAAGGATATCTGTAGTAAAGCTAAATAAATTAATCATCGGTCAGAAGGCTAGAAGACAGATTAGGTAGTTAGCAGAGGGAAAGAAAACTGATGGTTACAAGTGTTAAAAAAGCAAGTTAGAAGGTAAACAGGTAGATGGGTAGTAAAGCTATGGGAAAAAGGGGATAAAAGATAGATAGAAATTGTGGATAGAATATGATTACATAGGGTAAAAGTAATTTAACATAGTTAAATGTTAAGAAAGTCAAGTTGAAAGGAGAGTGAGGAAGCAGGATAGAGATGAAATGCTATGGTAGTAGGGTAAAGATGGTCTAGGTATGGCTGAAAAGTAAATAGAGAGAGGATGGCTATACGATGAAGTAGGCAATGAGAATGGAGAAAAGAGTGAAGGTCCAGTGAAGGGGGCTGAGGATGTTAGTCTAGGTAAGAAAGGGAGTGGAAAGAATTGCAAGTAGCAGACTGTTTAGAGTAATGAACAGTACTATGCTCAGTCAGGATTGGATTTAAACAAATTAACTAATAAAAAGCTAAAAACTGAGCCCCATTCCAGCAGTCTTCGATCAGACAAGTTCTAACTGCACACTCCTGCCACTTGGGTGCAGGGGAACCTTCTCCAAAAAAAGATGGTCTGGATTAGTGCTCAAATTACACAAACAAAGCTAGATTCAGCAGGTCTGAATTTAGTCTATGCTACAGCAAACAATGCGTACCAATTTCAGAAAGAAACAGTTCAAATAAGACAGCCATGCATTAGAATACAATACTCTTATTCACCAAAGCTTCAGTAAAACTGTTCTACCTGTCTATCCAAGGTGACATGGCAGATCCACATGAAGAAAATTGTTACTAAACACTGTCAGCAGCAAAAATCACTTGTAGGAAGCCAGCTGTTCAGTACAACCTGGTTTTATTCTTCCACATAAAAAAGTCTTACAAATTGAGTGCTTTCATCCCCTAAACTAGGGACTTCATCAGAATCTAATTAGACTACATCATATGTTAATTTAAATACTAATTCAAATGCATGATGTCACTACCATTCTCATTATGTTAAAGGTACCATCACATAACCTCTCCAAATATGTTTTATACTAACAAAAAATACAACTGCAGTAATTAAAAAACAATTCCACTAGTATAAAATACAAAATCCACATTACATTACATTTTAACTTATGAATACTGACTTAAAACCTTACCAACTTCTTAAAAATATGTTTTTAATATTTGTTAAACAATTATTGTATTAGAATAACTCTCAAATGTATGTAAACAAATCCCAAAATATATACAATAAGAGCTTAAAAGGTGGCTTTCCTAACTAATACTGGTTTGAGGGATACCATTTCATTTAAACCTGATGTGGGTGTGGCTGCTAATTTTTTTGCCATTTAGTCTCTCTTTCCTCTATATAGTTTCTATAATCACCCACCCTAGGGTTTTGGTCAACTCTTTCCACTATACCAAATAAGAGTAGTACAAACAACAGATGATGCTCTCCACAGCTGATAAAAAATCCTTTATTCACTGCAGTAGTAAGCGCTTTCGCGTTGTTACAAATGCTTCATCAGACTTAAGTCTTATAAGTCTGATGAAGCAGTTGTAACAACGCGAAAGCGCTTACTACTGCAGTGAATAAAGGATTTTTTATCAGCTGAGGAGAGCATCATCTGTTGTTTGTACTACTATTTTCTCATTCAGAAGGTGGCTCTTTATCCAGGACTGTTTGTTATACTTTTATACCAAATAAGAACTGAACAAAATTCACCCATACTGTAGAATGTTTGTATAAAGCATTATTCAAATTCTTTGTGGCAATCTGATACTGGTGTTCATATATCCTGTCCCTAAGTCGTCTTTCAGTCTTACCTATATAGTAAGCTGGTCAGGATTTACAGACTGCCAAATAAATAACCCCAGATGTTTGACAACTGCGCTTTTTAAAAAACATTTTAGATCTCAACTTGTTTTGTAAAGTGTGTTCGTAATTTGAATGTATTTACATTGTGAGCAGGCACCACATTTTGTGGTGCCAACATTTTCTACTACCTCACCTTTTTTAGTTATTTCAAAAACTTATTTAAGGTTGAAACTTGTTTTATACACAAAAGTTGATTCCTTACCTGCCACCAATAGTAACTTTGGGTTATTCTTCAAAATAGACCAGTTATTCTCAAAAATCATTTTAACTTGTCCATTAAATGGAATTACCATAGCCCTATGATACTGTTTCTCTTCTCTAGAAGTTTCTTGTAATTAAAATACGTCGTATAATAGGGGTTTAAACTCTACACCTCACTCTTTTTTAACATATTCCAAGTTTTTCACCACCATACTAGTTGGATGCCCTCTTTCATAAAACAAATGGGCAACTTTTCGCAATTCACCATCAATATCATTTACATCAGAAGTCATACAGGCAACCCAAATCAGTTGACCTTTGACAATGTTGTTCTTTTGATGGTAAGGGGGATTACTAGTATACTCTAAATAGGAATTATTAAATGTAGGTTTCCTATATATATTTGATTTAAATCCACTAGCAGTTTTTTGTATGTGTGTGTATCCAAATAACAAATACTCTTTACATTATTCGTACTAGTAAATTTCAAAATAGTGGACGAACTATTCAAGTATTCGACAAATTCTTTTTTTTTCCTCCGTCCCTGTCCACAAAATAAAAATATCATCCAAAAAATGCACATACAATTTGATGTATCTAAACCACTCACTAGGAAACACATTAGTTTATTCTCATTCCAACAACATCAAGTTAGCGTAGATGGGGGCACAAGATGCCCCCATTGCTACGCCATTATTTTGCTTAAAATATTCTCCCTCATAGTATATATAGTTATAGTCCAACACTAACTCCATGAATTCTGAAATCAAATTCACTTTGTCATCAGAAAAGTTAGTGTGTCTCTTCATGCTTTCAGAAAAAAACTCTATCCCTTCCTGCCCGGGAATTGATGTATATAAATCCACCACATCAGTAGTAACAAAAGATATATTTTCTCCCCAAAGGGTATCCTTGATCCTACTAAGGAAGTCCCACGAATCTTTCAAAAGATGGTCAACCTTATTGTACACTTGTTTTAACCATTTGTCTATTACCACACCAAATGGATAAGTTTTAGAGCTCTGTCCTGCCACAATAGGCCTAAACTTCAAATCTTCTAACCCTTTATGGATCTTAGGGATCCCAAATATCGTGACTACAACTGGGTGTTTAACTTTTAAAAAGTTGTATATCTCTGGTGTAATCTTTTCATCTATCAAATATTCCTCTAAATAGTAGTCAATTCAACAATGTCCTATATTAATTACATTAAAGGAGGCATTAGAGTATGTTTCAGTATCATATAACATCTCTAAAATTTTTTGAGAGTATTGTAATGCCCCATATATAACTGTACCCTCTCCCTTATCTGGTCACATGACCCTAATGGGTTTATCATTTCTCAGTTGCTCTAATAATATTTTTTTCTTTTTTGTCTAAATTATGAGCCATGTACAGATTTTCTTCTTTACTTTTAAGTGCATATAGGTCATCAATAATAGCTTTTTCTAAGACCCCTAAAGTAGGTTCCACAGGTGGGTTAAAAGTACTTTTTAATTTTATCTTTTTATCATAATTTCTACCTAAATTTTGATTTTGAAATATATATGCCAGATTGAGCTTCCTAATAAACATTTTAAGCTCTAAAATTGCATCAGTGTAGTTAAACTTCCTTGGAACGTATTTTAAACCTTTCACAAACAAAGAAAAATGCTCTTTAGTAAGCACTGTTTCCGTATAATTATAGATGTGGTACCCTTTATATGTGTTGTCAAAATCTTCAGTTTGCATCTCTTCTTCTACAGTTTACTCATTCATCTCCCTCTGTATTCCCTGTCCTGTCCCCCCATGGTCAGTGATAGTTCTCTTGATCTATCTTGTCTTCTACCTCTCCTTCCTTCCCCCCAGTTGTTCTTTAAAAAATTATTATTTCTATAATAAGATTGTCTATAATCATGAAATTGTTTATTATTTGATGTATAAGATAAATGGTTTTGTGACCTGCTTTTCTTATATTTATTCTTAAAGGAAGAATCCTGTTCTTCCTTCTGTGTAGATGCTGTTGGGTAAGCCTTCTTAGCCTTGTATTCTGCTAAGTCTCTTTGAATTTTCTTACATTTCCTTTTAAAAAGTTTATCACATTTATCTTCAATACCTTCCATTTGTTTAACATACAATTTATCATATTGTGGAAACAACAAATCTTGTTGAATATCCTTGCTCAATTTCTCAATATTTTTTTTATTTTACATTTGTTAACTAGGAAAGTCTGACTTGGAACAAGCCATTTTTCAGTGGAGGCCCAGAGAGAAACGCTCCAGACGCATGTCTTCGTAACATGGGAGGAAACCAGAGCACATGGAGGAAACCCACACGAACGCAGGGAGGACATACAGACTCCACACAGAAGGCACCCCAGCTGAGAATCAAACCAGAGAACCTCTTGCTGTGAGGTTACAAAGCTACTGCTGCACCACTAATATCAGTAAGTAAAACACATAACTTAGCATCACTGACTTCAATAATCTTTTCTATCAACTCTAATCCATGCTTGTTGAACATTTCCACAAATTCAGCATATAAAGCATCTGTAAAATCAATACCAAAGGGAAACTTATACAACCTAAGTCCCTTTGGAAGAATTTTCTTAGACAAACATTCTGAAAGGCAAGTATTTTCCATCTGTAAAGTTTTTACCTTAAACATTTTATATGAAGGTATAAATAATTTATTTCAAACCCCTATTGTTAGTAACAGCCTCACCATACACAGCTTTTTAGTTGTATCTGTTATAACCTTATAATTAGAAAACACAAATGGTTTCTTAACCAAACATTCAAAGTCCATCTTTTCAGTCTTACTTTGGTCTTTAAACAAATGTTCACTAAAACCAGCTCCTTTAACTGTCCCTTGATGCACGACATTATCTTTACTAAAAACAAGGGCTGCACCTGTTTGTTTGGGACTAATACCAGTCCTCTTACTGACTGAACTATCCTGGGGATATTTTGAGTAAGAAATTAACATTTCTAGTTGTCAATGCAGGCTCCAAATCCGTTTTTTTTTTTGCTCATAGCAACTTCAGGACTTTCTCCACATCCATACCCGCTTTGTTCTACCCTTATTTCACTTCCTGGTGACAAATTCCAAGATCCACATTAAGAAAACACAACAGAGACAGTCTGTCAGTGTGATGTTTTTCAAGCACAATAAAATCTGTGATTAAATGCCATCAAATCTTTTCCACAGAATCCATTATTTGTATCTTAGTGCAATCAAATGCTTCGGGCCACCGGACAACCAACTGTAATAAAATTACTTAAATTAAACTATTAAGGTTAAGCACTTTCGTCTTTTAGGTAGACAGACTTCATCAGAATCAACTTTAATGCCCTACCCCTATTTAATAAATCACATGATCAATTAAAAATTAACAGGACAGCGTTTGGTTGCACTGAGGTTCTTGTTTAATGCTCAATACAAGTGGTAATGGTTCATTTTGATTATTTGTATTTTATTAGAATATGCCTGCAATAAAAATACTTCTTGTGGCGGAATATCTACCTTTCACTCCAGTCCATTTTCTTCAGAGATGTCTCACCAAGTGTCCATGCATTGAGCTTCTGTTATTGAGTGTTTCAGTTATTGACATGATCAACTTGTTGAATCCCATTTTGGTGAGTGTTATTAAGGACACTGAGGTGGAGGGTGAACAGTTTCCTATGGAGAGATCAGGCTTCTCCTTAAAGGGCTTAAACAACTTCACCACTGATATAACGATAATTTCAACTTTATTCAGCCAAAAAAATAAAAAAATAAAAAACATAAACGCTCTCTTTATACAGTACGTTTTTGTTAAAACCTTCATCAGATGTGGACTGCATGTAACCAAAATCCATTTTTTGGTTACAAGCAGTCCACAGCTGATGAAGGTTTTAACAAAAACGTACTGTATAAAGAGAGCATTTATGTTTTTTTATTTTTTTTTATTTTTTTGGCTGAATAAAGTTGGAATTATCCTTATATCAGTGGCTCAGTTCATTTTTTGGGTGTCTTGGACTATTTCAAGTACTTTTTAGTGCCTTTGGCATTTTGTTTCTGGGCTTAAACAACTTCCTTTTCTTTACAGAGTTAGTATACACCTATATCGATATCAGTGTATCTATATACATATTATATATATATATATATATATATATATATATATGTGTGTGTGTGTGTGTGTGTGTGTGTGTGTGTGTGTGTTCACTCATATAAATGAGAAATCCACTATATAATTCACTGTTTTGCCAAACACAGATGATAGATTAAACAGCTGTTTGGAAAATCACTAGTACAACAGAGAAGACATTATGTCCCTTATCTGATACTGTGCCCTCTCAGAGTTGGTTATATAATTAAAAAAGGGCCATATGTCTACAGGATGGTTTACACTACTGCAAAAACATGAGTTTTTGGTTTGAATGTTCCACAATTATGTTTTGGAGTGTGCACTTTCCTGTCGATCTTTTGAGATTGATAAGTCTCCATTGATAATATGTAAGTTGAGCTAATGTTCATTAAATCAAATTGCATATACCCATAGATATACATATTGTGCGTGTGTGTGTGTGTGTGTGTGTGTGTGTGTGTGTGTGTGTGTGTGTGTGTGTGTGTGTGTGTGTGTGTGTGTGTGTGTGTGTGTGTGTGTGTGTGTATGTGTATATGTATATATATATATATATATATATATATATATATATATATATATATATTTGTATGAAAGAATGAGGGGCATTCAAGGGCTGTTACGTAAACTGACCCCATAGGGATGGGGTAGGGGATGCACCCCCTCCATAAATTCCTATTATTTTTAATTTTGATGAAGTATTTATAATTTGCAGCAAGTCAAGATGTGGGTATCTTATCTTATTGCTTTATTGATGATTTCCTTATTTTGGCAAAATAAACGTGATGAGCTGATGCTTGACAAACTTGTCATTGAAATAATGGACTATATGTTGCATCTTCCACTGTTACTGCCTCATGGTTAAAATGATGCCTACTGGTGCAGAAGAAGAGTCTTTTTGGTGATATTGGAGATCCAGGTTCAATTAACAAATCAAGTACTAAAGGGATAGGGAGGCAGGGGATCAAACAGTTCTCTTGGCTTTCGCCCATGGGGTAGGGTGTGGATTTGTCTGTGTGTCATTATCAATAAATGTTATCTGGGTTCTAGCCCAGGCAGATGAAGCCCTCGTGATGGAGACACATCATCATCATAATAAGTGGAGGGTGCGTGCATGGCAGCACTCATGGAAGCACTGCATTGCACTGCACAGCACAAATGCTACTGAAATCTGGCACCAAATCATGATTAAGGACAGACCAAACTGAAACAGCTACATGCCACCAGGAAGGTATTACACCAGAATGCCCGTCTGTTCTCTGTTATAGTTACAGAGACAGAGGAAGGGCACCTGGTCTCAGCTGTTGGAAGATGGTATGGATGAGGAAAATATAATTATGGGAAAAAAAATCATTGCTGTACTAAAGAGGTTGCTATCATCTGTTCTCGTACATGGACTGTATTACCAGCATGGTAAAGTACTACTTTATATTGCCAGATTTTATATTATATCAATCAGTGTGTTACTTGTACTATTTTTGAAACAGAGCCTTTGCAAATACATTCACTGCTTATTTCTTTTTATATCTACTTTTTCCTGTTTAAGGACAAAAGGGAACTGGATTATATCTTGGAAACCAACGGACATAACATAGAAAAGGTATCCTGGACTAGATGCTTTCTTCTTGTGGGATGTACAGACACGCAGGCATGCTGCTCAAACACTACAAACAATTTTAAGGATCGCAGATTCACCTATCAGCAAGACTTTCGTATGTGAGAACAAAAACACAGCACCTGGTAAAAATGCATGCTGATGTGAGGAAAACATGCAGACTTTGCACAAAAGGCACCACAGCCAAGTATCAAACATGAGGACAAAGTATTGTGAGGCAACAACATTAACCACTACAGTGCTGTGCTGCCAGCTTTTGCAAATGGACTTATTATTGTGCTCAGAGCTGCAGAGACAGTCTTCAATGACACCAGCTCTCTGGGATAGATGGACAAAGCCCTGACTGGTGTGATGGTTGACAGTGAGCAGCTGAAGGAGCTTACCCAATCAGGTGCAGGTACATATCATCACAGGGGTAAAGTCTCTGGATTAGACCACAGTTGTATGCTTCATGCAGGAATATGGGGTGTGGGATCATGAGCCAGCCAAGGAAGGCAAATGTGGGGTCATGCGCCAGACAAGGAGTGAATGAGTGAGGTCATGAGCCAGCCAAGGACTGCATGTGTGAGGTCATAAGCCAGCCAAGGAGTGCATGTGTGAGGTCATGAGCCAGCCAAGGAGTGCATGTGTGAGGAAAAGAGTCAACCAAGGAGTGCATGTGTGAGGTCATGAGCCAGACAAGGAGGGCATGTGTGGGCCCGGGGTCATGAGCTAGCCTGGAGGGTATGTTTGGGGTCATGAGCCAGCCAACATGTGCATGTGTGAGGTCATAAGCCAGCCAAGGAATGCATGTGTTTGGTCATGAGCCAACCAAAGAGGGCATGTGTGGGGTAATGAGCCAGCCAAGGAGTGCATGTGTGAAGTCATGAGCCTGCCAAGTGGGGCATCTGCAGTTTGACAGAATCTTCAAAAGCATGGATCCACATGGGAGCTAAGCATACAGGTATTGCAGCATTCCTGTATACTGACATGGGGAGGAGTTAAGGAGAAGAAAATAAAAAAAAAATTCTGATTCTCAAGGACACTGGGAAGTGGAGGGATCAAATTGGTCAACAAGAGATGGAGATTTAATGGTCATGAAGATATCAGAGTCAAGAACAGCGCAAAAATAAAAGGATGTGTTAAATACCTAATCTTTTAGTGTCCACAACCTAGAACTGCCATTGTAAGCATAAGCTTCTAGACTTGCTTTACAGTTTAAATTTACTTTGAATTAGACAAGTTTAGTTTTGTTTTAACAAAGTGTGATTTTCTGTACAGGTATTATTAAATGTCAAATGTAAAATTAAATGAATATATATTTATGACAAGAAGCATGGGCAATACTGTAATAGTGTCAAAGATTTTTCCCATGTTTTCTTTCACAAGTTCATTTATCTGCTACAGAATGTCTAAGATGGAAGGGATCCCTCAAAGTGGTCACATGACAGACCAAATCCCAGAGTATTTATATGTACCTGTAACAATTCACTTTATGGGCTAAATAAACACCCTTTCAAATTGTGTTGGGTAAATAATTTGTTGAAAGGTTTGTGTACTTCGTTGCCTACAGCCTTACGTCTTCAGTAAGTGCTTTGCTTTCTCACAAAGTTGGCAGACTGCTCTCAGAACTATTTCCTGCTTTTGATTTGAATGCAGCTCCTATTGTTGTCTGCCTCTGTTGTACTAGTTTTCCCAGAATTACAAATGGAAATCTTATACACCAGGGAGCTCCTGTGTATTCAGATTTCAGAACTATTTCCTAATATGGATGTGCTGGAACTTCGGTTTGCAGATTATCCTGTCTAAATTTCCAAGCTGGAGTTTTCCAGTTTTCCCTTTTCTTTGTTTTTATCTATAAACAATCGCTCACTCTTTTTCATAAGGCTTCTACAAGTGCAACCTGCATAACCTAACTGTAGCTTTAGGAATATGACAATAAATAACTCTTTGGTTTGCTACTTGACTTTCCTTCCCTGGTTTGTAACTTAACATGGACATAGAAACCCATAGACATGAGTAACTTCCTCTTTACTGACGAGAAACAGCTGAAGGAAGCCGGTGATGTCATACTATGTGTCGGTTAGGTGAATGGGGGGTTAAATGTTTCCTAGTTGGAGCTTATCTTTACATTCAGTTATCTAATTGTCAAACAATGTATATCCTGTCTGACCATGCACAAGGCATGAATTTCTTTTTTTTTGTTATTTTAGGTAAGAACTACAGTCAGCATTTACAAAATGCATTCAATGCAGAAAGGTTTGAAGGTTTAAACCCAGTATGACTTTAATTAAGTTTACTGCTGGCGATTTCTTTTATCTTTTATTTTTTGCACCTTTGTACCCCCTTGCTAATGCATGCTAACTCTAACCCTAATCATGCATTTTACCCTAGAAAAACTCTTTCTGTAACACTACCACTGTATAAAACAGGCCCAGACATAGACAAATGCACCAACTAACACTCACTAAAGCTACCCCCTTACTTAACCCTTAGTCAAACCCCACCCTGTCAGTGCTCACACAAACCCATCCTTAGCCCTAATTCCAACCCACTTACATCTGTCTGCATTCTGATACTGCCCTTCTGAGTGTTATGAACAGCAAACAGTATCTGTCTATCTATCTATCTATCTATCTATCTATCTATCTATCTATCTATCTATCTATCTATCTATCTCAGTAAATAAATAATAAAATGAGTGAAATTCCAAAATGTTAATATCTGTTTTGCCTGTAAGTTACAAAATAAATGTCCTAACTTGGTTTAAGTATTAAATTGATATGGTTATAGCTGGTACCATTCTGCACTGACAAAATGCATGTTATGTGTGTAATTAATGAATTTGTTATAGTTTAAGTTACTGTTCTGTTGAAGATCTTGGCTCTCTCAATCTCCCCTGAAAAAGAGCTCTCAATTCTACAGGGTTTAACTTCATAAGTTCATAGGTTCATAGGATGATACTAGGCTACTGGCCCAGAGACCCTTATAAACCTAACCAAGAATTTCACCCATGTTCCCTCAAACTGTTTAACACATATTAAATAAACAGATAAATGCAAATAATAGCCAAACCATCTTGCATGTGGACTCATCCTGTTTAATATTTATGTATCTGTTCCTTTCATCCTCCTGTTTTTTTTCCTCCAGTTTTCATCCTTGTTCATCTTCCAAGACACTTCACCTAACATAAATATGTCTGTCTCTTTCTCTTTCTCTGGGAATTCTTCCATTCTGTTGTTTTCACACACTTTTTCCACATGAATTAGTATTATGTTAATATGATTGCTTGACTTGTGTGGGACCAAAGTATTTGTCATTACACAGCTAAAGTCTACTAGCTACATTTATAGTTTACTATGCATCAAGGTTTGATTGAATAGGCCATGCTGATGAGAAACATACCCCCGGATTCTCGATGCCCTGCACGGCGTGCATGATTAGTGCAGGAGCCCTAGCAGGCAATATGTATGCCGTGCGATCCAGGAACAGCCTACAGGGGCGTGCACGAGAGCCCCTGAACTAATTATGCATAGACTAAGCCCTGCCATGCAAATCACCTCATTTGCAGAAGAAATTCATGCAAATGAGGTGATTTTGCAATCCAGGAAGCTTGCAATAGTCCGTGCAAGACAAGTGCTATCTACAGAAATAAACTCGGTTAGTAACCAAGTACATTTCCACAAAATCCGAAACGGAGCTATGACAGCTCCAAATAAAGGCCGCATATCATTGAGGAAGCATGCCAATGGCTAAGTATAAGGCCATTGGCATTGCAAACAATAGAATTAATAAAAAAACAACTGTTATTTTTTTACGCCGATCTTGGCTGTTTAAGCATAGGGCAGCGGCACGCAAACGGGATCGGGGGAAAATAATAAACCTAAAGTAAGCATTCTAACTAAAATCAGTAATCTGCCATGCAAGTCAATGGCAGGCAGAAGACAACCTGGCCAGTGAGTAATGGTTGCCAAGAGGGGAGGCTCAGTGTGAGACATGTAACTATGCATTAGCAGGCAATCCTATGCAAATGAAGGGAAGGATAGTGAATCCCAGTTTTCCCCAGCATGTGAGCCAGGTCCCAACAGTGGTAGAGTATGACAAGTTGGGTGCAAGACTAAGATATAGGTGACATCATGGGGGGGTGTCAGGCATACTGTAAGCGTATTGGAGCCCTGTGGCTCGGGATTGCTCCTAGCTTAGCATAGCTAAGCCAGGGGGTGTGTCTAAACCTGCCTAGCACTCTTCACAAAGCTAAGCGGGTGTGCACTCTGCAAACCGGGTTGTAAAGAAAAAAAAAAAGTAAACCAGGCAATAGCAGCTCTGTGCACATTTGAGCACTCTGTGCAGCGCATCCCTTCCTTAAATAGGAAAGCAATGTGAAGAGTAAACAGTAGTAGGAAGGTAATCACGGAGAACTAGCGTAGCTGGCAGGTGAAATGGTATCAAAATCAGCCAATTACACAGGCAGCAGACCAGCCCAGCCTAGAACACTACTATAAACTAAGCAAACACCTTCCCCTCTGTTTTTCCCCACACTCTACACTACCGGTGTATACAAGCGGGGAAATTTTAACAAACAAACCTACAAAATGAGAAGGGCTGCAGCAGACAACATAGAACAGCTTGTGCAAGAGGTTGAGGGTGGTAAGGATGTCAATGCTGCCGAACAACCCACAGTGAGGAGACGGAGAAGAGTGTACAGACCCAGGGTAACCTACCAGGGGCTACATGAGCAGGAGATAGTAGAGCGCTGTAGGGTGGACAGAGACCTCCTACAGCAAATTGTTGAGCTGTGCTGGCAACACCTGACACACCAAACTGACCGAGGGGAACCCATCCCAGTGGATACCAAGCTATGTGTAGGCCTAGGTATACTAGCCACAGGTACCTCCCTATGCACAACTGGGGGTATCATGGGGCTCTCACAGGCATCAGCATCTAGAGTATTCCACCAGTTCCTGGATGCCATATCAGCATATGCCAGTGAGCACTTATATTTCCTCAACACACGTGAGGTGTTGACCAGCAATATGCGTCTCTTCCACCAAATAGCTGACTACTCTGGGGTAGTGGGTGCTATAGACTGCACGCACATACACATCAAAGCACCACCCGGTGAGCAGGTAGGGCCTCCATCAACCGCAGGGGCATTCCCTCCATCAACTGCTAGGTCGTATGTGATGCCTAGGGCATTATAATGAATGTGTGTGCTGGCTGCCCTGGAAGCTATGACGATTCCCACATATGGCATCTAATGCAGCTGTACCAAAGGTTTGCCACTGTGGACATCCCCAACGGTCAGCTAGTGAGGGATGCTGGGTACACACTGGAGCCGTGGCTGATGACACCCATCAGAAATGCACAAACACATGAAAAATAATGCCATAATGAGGCACATGCACAGACCAGACATATAATAGAGTGTATGTGTTTGGGATGCTCAGGGCACGGTTCTGGTGTCTGAACACATCCGGTGGAGCCTTGCAATATTCACCAGCTACATGTACCCAAATTGTTATGGTATGTGCAATGCTACACAATATGATCCTGCAGAAACAGCTGCAGCAGGATCAGCATGGGGCAGGGCCACACAGCCCCCACCATTGCCAAGGCCTGCACAGGCACAGAGTGACACGGAGGAGGTGCAACCTGAGCCTGCCCCAGTAGGCAGAAGGAGGCATGCCCAGTATGCCCTGGCCTTGTTAAAGAGACAATGCATAGCATATGCACTGACACAGTAGGTACCCAGGGAATGACACCTCTCTCTGACTCGCCATACAGTAAAAGGGATGTCAAACATGACACAACCTGTACTCATGCATAAGGAGTGCACTATGTGCATCCGACATAGGCAGCCCTCCAGCACCAATCACAGGTATGGCACACCCTCAAGGTAAATCAATCAACCTACCAATTGCCAAATGGAGTAGAATGTGTTGTTACCTGTAGCTATGGTATGGATGTGAGCATGCAAGGGAATTGGGTGGCTGAATGTTATGGCAGCAAACAGTAGACACCCATAGTGGCACCATGACATCTGTAACACATACTGGAGTCACCATAGTAGCCAGTACTATGCAGGGTGACAAAACCCATGGCACGAAATGGGCTGAGTGACATGTGTCCATAAGACCCACACATGCCAGTCAGGAATGTTCACATACCCAACAACAGTCTCAGCCAGCAGGACAGGTGTAGACAATCCCAAACAGAGCCTGTGCCATGCCCCCAGAATGATGGCTATGGTTAACCTCCCCCCTCAGGCCTACACAGACAAACCACAGCAGGTCAGGCAGTGGGATGTTAGTTCTGAAGGGTAGGAAGTCAGACAATAATATGTAGGGCAACCAAAGGCACGATCTGTAGTTCACTGGCATGCCTCTAGTCAGCATGATAGTTAGCAGTACAGAATGAAATGGAGTACCTGACATACCTGTACAGTCATAACAAATGTGTACAAGTGTCACGTGTGCCCCCCACATCCTGCATAGTAATGTAAAAACAGTCAGGTGTGCTCCCCCAACCATGTGTGGAAATGTAGAAATAGTCAGGTGTGGCCCCCCCTCGCTATGCAGAAATGTAGCAACAGTCAAAGCCAAATGATCAATGGATACCCTGCAGAGACAGCATGCTACCTGTCAGTGTACAACACAAAGGTCAGCACTGCAGCACAAACTACCTGGACACAATCCACACATTCAATACAGATGGCCATACTGGGCATGCTCACACACTTAGAGAAATAGAGAAATGAAGGCAATGTCAGTCAACAACATACTGATAGGTCATACTGGGGATGCTCACACACTTAAACACATGAAGGCCACCACTGCAAACACCAGTGAACCGGACATATCTGGCAGTTGCAGTTGTCAGTGCGGACACTCGTCCGTATGCACCGCTCATGCATTGCACACATAGTGGATAGGAATACAGACATATATGTCAGGACAACACATTATAATAAGCCAAAGGTAGATGCACATAGATGTAGGGTGACTGTGACAAGGAGCCATCTAGGCCTATCCCACCCAGCACACAGCCAGAGGGCTCTAAACACATGAGATGCACTCACTGCAGATACTAGCCCCCTGTATCTGTCAGCATTACAGACTATGTGGTGCAAGTGCCAGCTGTGCAGCATGACTGTACAAGGAAGTAGTCATCTAGTAGCTGTATATACGTACCTGTGACATATGACCCTGTGTGTGCCCGCATGTGGCATGTCAACCCCTAGATGAATGGGTTATGGCCGATGCACACCCCCCCCCCCCATAGCCCTACTATGACAAGCCTGCTGAGGTCATCCAATGTGAAATACACTTTGGGAGAGTAGTAGCCCAGTATTGTCTGTAGTGCGTCCTGTAACTGCGTACTGCTCTAGTGTAATAAAGTACTTAGTTAGGTGTTCTAACCCTAGACTTGGCAACTGTGAGTGTGTGTCCAACTGTGTAGAGAGAAATGCTTTTTAGGGTACTCACACACCTTACAATTCATATACTCAACTTTGCCAAGGCTGCTGATGTCACCAACCTAGAAATACACCTCTGGGAAGGCTGTAGCTCAGTAATCTCCGTAGCGCATCCTCTAACTGCTGTAGTGTGATAAAGTAGTTAGGTAGGTGTTCTAACCCCAAACATGGCAATTGTGTGTGTGTGTGTGTGTGTGTGTGTGTGTGTGTGTATGTATGTGTGTGTGTCTGACTGTGTAGAGAGTAATGCTTTTTAGGGTACTCACACACCTTACAATTCATATACTCAACTTTGCCAAGGCTGCTGATGTCACCAACCTAGAAATACACCTCTGGGATGGCTGTAGCCCAGTAATCTCCATAGTGCATCCTGTAATTGCTTACTGCTGTAGTGTAATATAGTAGTTAGATAGGTGTTCTAACCCAGACATGACAATTGTGTGTGTGTGTGTATGTGTGTGTGTGTGTGTGTGTGTGTGTGTGTTTGTGTGTGTCTGTCTCTGACTGTGTAGAGAGAAATGCTTTTTAGGGTACTCCCACACCTTACAATTCATATGCTCAACTTTGCAAAGGCTGCTGATGTCACCAACATAGAACTATACCTCTGGGAAGGTTGTAGCCCAGTAATCCTTATAGTGCGTCCAGTAACTGTGTACTGCTGGAGTGTGGCAGTTCTGGATGTTTTGTGTGTGTTCCAAAGTCTGTGTACAGAGCAATACAGTTTAGACTAGTCACATGCAGTACATTTGAAATGCCCTACTTTGGTAATCCTGCTGATGTTATCCATTGTGAAATACACCTTTGGGGAATGAATACTCGAGTAATGTCTGTGGTATGTACTATAACTGTGTAATGCTGTAGTGTAATAAACTAGTTAGGTAGGGGTTCTACTCCAAGATATGACAGGTGTGTGTGTGAGTGTGTGTGTATGTAACCCATGTCCTGTGTAGTGGTGGTTGTGAGTGTATGACATCCGTGGCCAATGTGTAGCGGGTTTTGTATATTTCTTATATGGTGGCCTTACTATATATCACAATGTCAACCATACTGGGATAACAGATGTTAAATAGCTGAGAGGTTGGGGTGCAAAGACATACACATACATGTGACATCAAGGCCAGGGAATTAGAGTTAGCAATCCCAGTATTACTCAGATTACACTCTTTACCCATGTGTCATATGCACACATGCCTAGGTAACAGCCAATATGTGGGTAGTACACTGCATATTGGCCACCGATAGTGACTATGGAGTGATAGCAGTGGGCTACAGATGGCATGTCACCTTGCCCATCTGTCCAATATGCATGTACATGCAGACAGTGCACCTCCCCTATGTTCCCCAATGGACACCTGCACCACCTGTGGTGCCTTCACATGTGACCCACAATGGACATACCATGCCTGACAACATGCCCTGTATGGACAGATGCCACTGACACTAGGGAATGCTGTTAGCATGCTATCAATGTAGGTACAGGGTAAATCTGCTGCCCATTACCAGTTCCTGCCACAGGTGGGCAGGACTGGCACATCTGATGATAATCCGTGCTCACAACATGGGCCAGACACCCCAGGTACAGTTCCACATGTCAATGTACATGCATGTGGGAGGTGTGCACATCCTAGACACCATCCGTGTCATGGATTAAGGAACACAGACATTGCAGGTGATGCACAGCATTGGCCACGGACAATAATCATCCAGGTGACTGGATGGGGGATACGATACCCACCTGTGTGGACAAATGCAGAAACAACAGCCCTGAGCCACAATGCAGACCATTGTCATGTGGCCTGATGCCAAGGTATACCCATCACCTACCCTTGTATAGCCTGCTGGCACAGTTGATCACCACATACCTGTGCAGACATGCACCCATGCATGTCAGTACTGGCACCCAGTGTGTTTGTGTGTGTGTTGTATGGTGCGTATGGCCACATCCACACTCATTACAACCCCTATGGGCATACTGAAGCATGCTGTCCAATGTCTGACACTGCCTCACAATCTTTGCCCTTACAAACTCCATATGACCCATGTGGTGCATGTGATACCTGCACAGTGAAGTGTTGTGGCAATCCCACTACTGATGAGTTGTACTCCTGGCCCTGCCAAGTGTGTCAATGTATGTGTGTCACTGTGAGACTGTGGCTGTGTTGATGCTGGCACCACTTCATGCAGACAGGCACATGTACATCACCTACCTTATATGTACTGTATCTTTGTTGCAGATGTCACTCACCATCACATATATGTTCTGAGTGCTCCACAGCAGGTAACCCATGTGGTGCATCCAATAACTGCATCTAACTTGTAGCACTACATAGTTGTCGGGGGATTGATACCCTGTGTTGGTAGGTGTGTGACATGAACGTGCTACAGTTTTACTCTCCCACCTCTCCCTGACAGGTATTTGTCTCTGTCTGACTCTCCCACCCCCTCTTTGGTGGATGTGGAGACCCACACCTGCTATGCTTATGCAGAAGCATGTGTAGTTTAGGTGATGCTCAGGATCAGCTGATGGCCTCTGCATGAATTGCAGCCCTCCCCAGCTGATTGCATGTGAAACAGCTGTGGTAACATTTCCATAGGCAATTGCATGGAAACACGCTCCAATATCTAGGAACATCATGGTGGTCTTGGCCCTTTTCATTCATGGATTGGGGATTTACCTCTAACAACATACACTGTGGAAAGAGGGCAACAAACAGGAGGAGGATGTGCCTGACCTGACTACAGACTGTAAGTGCTGCTATACTGCATTTGGAGTAATGTTGGTTTAGTGTTTGTCTCGATATGGCTGTCGTACATGTTGCAATATCTGCCATGTCAGTTCCATGTTTATGAGGAATCCCCATCTGCAGGGTAATCTGCAGACTGGCCAGTGGTGTGCCTTTGGTTTCATGTGTTAGCCATGGGGAATCTATCTGTAAACTGCAGAAGGAAGTGTGAGGATTTCAGTCTGTAGATGGTGAAGGCCGTGACAGATACTGACTTCATATCCCTCATAGGACATATGTTGCAACAAACCCTGTTACAATAGTAAATGTATGAGGGCATCACAGCAACATGTCAATATTGGCCCTGTGTATGTGCTTCCAGCCACACCTCTGTCAACCTTTGTACATATGTTGACACCATAATTAGTGTCATCATATCTGATAACAAGCCAGTGATATATCAGACTGCTACACATTATGTACAGTAGGGGTTATATTTCATGACATAACCTGGACATTCTGTGGATGACTGTACAGTACTGAGGTCTGTGTACTTACGGTGAATGTCGGCAATGTGTGTATTGTTAATATGTACTTTAGCCTGTGTACAGACTGTGGTAGATGCCATTGTCCTAGCTCCCCTCCTTTCTGATGTTACATGCTGCCCCACTGCATGGTACCATATTGGCGTACATGTTCATACGACCATACACACACATGTCTATATATATATATATATATATATATATATATATATATATATATATATATATATATATATATATATATATATATATATATTCATGTCATATATAGATATGGTGTATCTGTTTACAGATTCATATATTTCCATATATACATCTAGATGATGGTATGCATTCTCTGTACTGTTACATTACTGGACTGGATGATATGTTTGTGAAAACATCCGGATTGTGTATATCTGTTATGGCTTAGTGGTAAATCACTTTGTGTATGGTTTGCAGGGTCCTTGTTTCGATCCTTGCAGGAGCTGTTTGTTTTGTTGCTGGGCAGAACATGGCCCGTAAGATACAGACAGCTTAAAGCAATATTTAGCAGTTGTAAGCGGGTCTGCGTGGCAGTAAGCACTGCCTACACAAGTTAAGAAATATAGAAGCTACCTGACTGTAAGTTACTGTAACCGGATGATGGCAGTGCTTAGCTCTGCGCAAACCCACGCAAAGATGCTTACAACTGCTGTAAAGTGCCTTATTCACTCTGTATCCAACAGCTCGTGTTCTGGCCTGCAACAAAATAAACTGTAGATGTATGTCTGTGTGTGTATATATATATATATATATATATATATATATATATATATATATATATATATATATATATATATATATATATATATATATTTATATATTTATATATTTATATTTAAATGGATATAACATATCTATATATGTAGATATAGATATAGAAATATATACATATATGTATGCCAATATATACATATATACATAGATACGCATAAATCTATAGATATATATGTATACATCTATACATCTATGTGTCTATATGTCCACACATATACAGCAATAAATCAATAAATATATATATATATATATATATATATATATATATATATATATATATATGTAAGCATATATATGATTCACCTTTCGGAGGGAGAAGATCATTTATCAAAAGCTGGTAGGGCGAAAGTAGTTTTTCAACATTGCACAATCTTGGAATAAATGCATTGAATGTGCAATGAGCGAATGTCACTATGCATTCGCTCATTGCAGATTCAGCATTTTGTGTGCGGATTGCACTATAGTGGGGATCGGGAAAATGTCCCTTTCCCCACTGTAGTGTGACCTCGGAGTTAGAATATTAAAGTAGGGGGGTGCAGGGGGGCTTGCCCCCCTGCATTACAATATGTATTCCAACTTGTAGTTCGAAAATCAGCGAGTCTGCTTTTCGATTTGCTGGACTTTGAACTTTGGTGCAATACGAAATGACAGTTTTGTCCTTTCGTTTTGCAGAAAGGGCCGTGTGGAGAAATGATTGTCTCCCTTTCAAAGGTAAACCCATATATATCTATATAGGTATATATGGACATACATCTGTAGATGAAATTGGGAGCATAACCAAACATATATGTCAGCATGCACCATTAATGGTGGGTTTGAGAGACCCAAACAACATACATCTGGCACAGATAAGTATTCCCCCCACAGCCAAACACGTCTGGCCTGCAGTACACCACCAACCTTAGCGTATCCCATAACCAGGACCCTACAAGACAAGGACAGTACATGTTAACAGTACTCCATCCCACCTGTAGGATGTCAGGCTGGCATTACTAACATATGATGCAGTACAGTCAAATGAAGTGTCAAGCTTGGAGGAACCCTCTGGGCAGGTGCAGTACATAACTTGGATCACTCATACGATCCAACAGGCCTACAGCTCACAATGGATTCACCAGTGTTGACAAGGACAACCACAAATCCACCATGTCAACTGGGAACTACCACCCAGTAGCCTGATGAGCCTTGTCTGTAGGGACATGGAACATATCAACAATGAACCCATGGACAATGTCACTGGTAATCTTAAAACCCTGGACCCCGCGAATGTTGGATTTGTCAAAGGCAGAGAATACAACCTGAACCTGGTATACCTCCTTGACACAATCATGACAGGTGTAGATGAGGGTTAGGAGGTGAACACAGCCTGTGTAAATTATAGCAGGCTTTTATACACCATCCCACGTGTAGGTATGTGCATAGATGTTAAGGGATCTACCTCCGTTCACAAAATATGTTTCCCCCAGGACGGCTTGGCAAATGCCAACATTCCACAGGTGCCATCCCATGGACATACAGCCCATCACAGGTCATAGATGTGTTAATGTCCTCCTCCACACTGTAGAGGTGTGTAGTAATACTGGGGTTGCTATAGCTCACTGGGTGTGGCTGTTGTGGACACATCCACCATCATTGCAGTTACTGTTGCATCTATCCCCCACATAGATGTCTGTAATACTGTACAGTGTATGTCATCAGGTTGGTTAGTTGTTGTTTACACCATCCACAGTAGTAGAGTACCTCACACCCTCCTAAGGGTAGGGCTATGCCACCGGCATTGGTACACCCATGTTACTGAGGTGAGGATCGCAGTAGAACTGCTGTTGGCATGTTCAATGTCATTCAAATAGTAGACTGCATTTATACCAATGTGTGGTTGCACCTATCCTGTCTAGGTGGGATTGAATGGGCAACAGATGTGTTACCTGCATGGGGACATACCTCCATGTGTACAGTGTTATATCTGTACTGCATCCAAACCAAAGGGTCTGAGTGTTGTACCCAGCCATGTCATGTGTACCACCCACTACACTTACTGTTGTCCACTGTAGAAGGCCTGCTGACACCACTACACCCATCAGCCATGTGGCACATGGACAACCACAACACAATCAGAACAGATAATGGTGAAAACAATACAACATTGTTAATTACAGCTATAATGCATCATGGCTGCACAGCTACACCTTTCAGGATGTTAGCATTTCACTTTACTGCTGACAACATGCTAGACAGCATTCCATTGCTACACTGTTGTGCAGTCACCCTGTGCATCAGCACCATGCTAGCCTGTCCCTGCATCAATGTTATGGATGACAGGATGTGGCACAGGTACCATCATATGCACAGGGTGTGTTGGTTTGCCAGAGGCCTAGGCTGAGCCATACAATTGACAACGTGTGTGTGTGTGTGTGTGTGTGTGTGTGTGTGTGTGTGTGTGTGTGTGTGTGTGTGTGGGGTCTGAGTAGTGTTATGGGCCAATGGTGATGTCGTGTGTCACTCACAACTGTGCACCTCTCCATATGATAGCCAGAGGATTGGCTGTGAGGTTTTGTCTGTGCACCACACAGGTATTGTCCCAAATATATCAGTGGCATTCTGTCTGTTGAGTGCTATCAGTACATGGCTACATCCATTTGTATTTTGATGTCCTATTCCTGCATATGGGTATGTTGCAACAAATCCTGTAACACCAGCAATTTCCAGGGTGTGTAGCAGCAATAATGCAAATATGGCCCTATGTTCCTGCCTCTGTCCTCCACATATATGCCAGTCTTTGTCCTGCTGTGATACAGACAGGGGTTGTTAGGTAATGGCTTATCATTATTTACTGCTAGCATTACTGCTATCATCCCAGTCATGTCATGGACTCCCACACCAATTGTTGGGAAAAGTCCATATATATGGGGGCAACAGCTGGACAATACGTGTGCCCTTGTAAATTCCAGAAGTTAGTATGTGGTACGAAGTGTTCCTTGCCCTTGTACAGCCTTTTATGGGGGAGTGTTCAATGCCATTAACCTAGGCTGTGACACCTTTTCAGAGATATACGTGCTAAGACAAGGGTCATTCAGTGTGATAGTGAGATGTTAGGTTAAGCAATGTTAAGTATGGGATACTGTGACATTACCACAAGTTCTACATTTCCCCCTAGGGCTTGACTACAGGGTGCAATTGGAAGCTGCTGAACTACATCAGTAATTGTTGATTGTTACTAATCTTGAAGGCAAATCCTGTGTCTACTGTTGTACTAACTGAAGGCCTTGGCCTGGACTGCATAGTATGGTATGGATCCACATTGCTTGCATCTACTGTTATGTGTGGGCCTTGCATTCATCACTGATTACACATTTCAATGTTTATGTGGTGTCAGTACTGGCATACATTTTGTATAGTACACAAATAAAAGTTTTCTGTGTATGCATACTTGTGTGTCGTGTCATGTCCTTTGAATTGTGGGTGGGTATATGTTTAATGTAAATATTCTCATTTGTGGGAATGGTTGCCACACTACACATTTCACAGGTGCCAGTTACAGGGCTTGTGGCTGAGGGATATAATTTGCACCGGTACTTCCAAACTACTTCTACATATGTATGGCTACTAATACCTTTTGTCTGTGTATATGTGTATGTACCTATATATATCTCATATAGCTATATCTATAGATATGTATCTATATATCTATATATATATATATATATATATATATATATATATATATATATATATATATATATAGATAGATGTATCTATATACATATATATGTATATTTATATATATATATATATATATATATATATATATATATATGTATACATACATACATACATATGAACATATTTATCTATGTATATACAATTGATGTTATATGATTATTTGTGAGTCATACATATATATATATATCTACATATAGCTGTCTATCTCTCTACATTTACAGATATATATCTGTCCATATGTCCATGCATGTCCGGCCCATATTGTGGCCTATACTTCATTCTCTTGGCAACTGACATGGATGATTGCAACATTGAAGTCAGTAACTAGTGCCGACATTTTTGTTTCAGACTTCATCTCCTATGTGTTCTAATACATATAACTGTGTAACTAGCAACACTGTAAGTGTATTAGAGCAGTAATTAACATGTATCCCTATTTGTACCCACATTGTGGCACACTTTGTCCAGACTTTTTGCATTAACAGGTTGTGTGGTACGATATTACTACATTTCCTGTACTGTTGACTAATTGTGCTGGATGATATGTTTGTGATAACATCAGGGTTATGTATATTTGCTATGGTTTAGTGGTAAATCACTTTGTGTATGGAGTACAGGGTCCTGGAATCGAGCCTTGCAGAGCCAATTTATGTTGTTGCTGGGCAGTACACTGGGCATTGGATACAGAGTGATTAAAGCACTTTAAAGCAGTTGTAAGCAGGTTTGCATGGAGCTAAGCACTGCCAACTGCCTGTTACAGTTTCTTACAGTTAGCTTCTACTTTTCTTAATCTGTGTAGGTAATGCTTACCCCCATGCAACTGCACTTCAACATGCTTACTAGTGCTTATCTATGCTTACTACTGCTTATTTGTGTCTACACCTGCTTACTAGTGCCTTATTCATTATGACACTGACACTTCACATGTGCATTTAATGCAGTACTCCCGTTCAAATATAAATGTTATTTAGTAAGTTATACAGCAAAACAATGTTGATATACAGATTTCCCATGGAAAACAGAATGTGCTGTAGTGGGACTCGAATCGGGAATGCTTGCTTGTCAGGTGGATGCTCTGCCCACTACACTATTGCTATTCTGCTTCATTTGCATATGTCTACCTTAATGTCATACCCATGCTCCCTTTCCTCAGCCCCCGAGCTCCATATACACAGCATCTATCCATTCTCCAGTTGCTAGCCCTGCCATACCACACATCCACACATTTCCTTCTCTGCACGTCTCAGTACTCCTCCATTATACTGTCTCGATGCAACCTTCTGCAGGCTCTTCATCCATTTAGTCCACGTACATTTGAGACTTCCCTTGATCCTCCTCCAGTACTGGTGGACACATCCTTGTGACCTGCAAAATCTGGTTCTTTCCGCCAGGGACAGACCTGTTGTTGTGTCACGAGTAGACTTTGCTGGTCTACACTGTTTCTCCCACTGGTAGCATCCTGCCAGGGATTTGAGATGCAACGGTTTGCTCACACACCAGACCAGCCTCATCTCCCGGTTGTACGGATGAAGCCTGCCCCCACGGCGTGCCCTGCTTTTCATTCCTCTCTTCAGTATAATGCAGTACTACTGTTCTCACAGTATGTATGAACAGTCACTGTTCATTGATACTCACAGACTGCTTTGAATATTGTGATTGAGCAATGTGCACATCTTTGCTAGTATTAATCTACATACTTACATACATTTCCTATACTGTTGACTGACTGTGCTGGATGATATGTTTGTGATAGCAGCTGATTGCATATCTGCCATGCCTTCATGGTAACTTACTTGGACTATAGTGTGCAGGGTGGGGCGGGGGGCCTGGGAGTGCTGATTATTTTATTACTGGGCACGATGAGAGCTGTTGCCTACAGAGTGCCTAAGGCACTGTGGGGGAAGTGTAGGCGGGTATGTGCTGGTGTGCTGGAGGCTCAGACTTGCTGACCTATGGTTACAGCGTCTTACACTGGGTTGGCCTCCAAATTGCTTAACCGGTGTGGGCATTGCTTACCGCCACCCAAACAGGTGTAATCCCAATTGCTGACGCATACCCCCGCTACTTCATTAACATGTCGGAATTATACATGCTTAAGTCAGGTGTACATGTCAGGTATGACTGGTGACGAAGGTCAGTGTAAGGTGAAGTGGGATTCCAGTTTAGCAGTTCTGGATAAGTTACACTTAGGTATTCAGGTTAGGTTTATTTATGCCATACCTCTATTGTAGAGTAGATATGAATAGTGAGGGCAAAGGTAGGTAGGTGGAGGGGGGGACATTTTAACTGTATAGTAGACCGTTGGACTGATTGGTGGGGGAGCAGTAGTGCAGGTTTGCAGGATGCTGGGATTTGTATGCGAGGCAGGGCAGGAGGTGTCGTTGTCACTAGTTGGTGTAGGGGTATAGAGTGTTAGCTGGGGGGTGGACTTCACCAGGTGGTGAGCAGGTGGTGATCCAAGTGTGCTTGAGGTTTCCCTTCATGTGTTATTTACATGTGTCGTGTGGGACAGCTGCGGTAATACACGTGGGTTGGGTGTTCCAGATTCTGCCAATATAGTTGTGAGGAAGGTGTCACCAACTTGTGAATGTTAACAATAACAGTCATGAAACAAGGGTTGATAGGTAAGTGGTGTTATTGGGCAACACAGAGGGGATGATAGTAGGGGACATGTCCAGGGATGTGCAGGAAGGTTTATGGGAAGGTCCACAGCTGGCCATTTCATCTACAGCGACAGCTGTGTATATACCCTGCATTTGTGGGTAGGTTTGGAAATTCACACCCCTGGGTGGGGGTGAGGGCAGCAATAATACGTTGTGATGCCAATTAGTTCGGCTTACATGCCTACAGTGGGGTGTTGCGACCATGTGTTCTATGGTGTAATTTAGTGGGTTTGCAACAACACATCTGGTTATACCGTCCTTTGACATGTATACTAGACTTTGCTGCAGTGTGACTCATACCGGGCGTGGCTGCTCATTAGGCATCATCTCTGCCCAATGCACAGTATTGCTTACATCCATGGGGTGGTCCACATAGAACCGCTTCAGCCAACACCTGCATGGCTAAGCCCATAATTACATTCCCATAGTTCCCAACCCGCACATCCTCTTCAGCACTCATCCTTACTCTGGGTGCAGGTTGGGTCTAAACACACCATTACACACTGCCCACTCTCCACTTCTTGGGACACATCACATATGTTGTCTCACCCCCTGGGTCATCAGGCTTCCCCAACCTTGTAGTCCGGGAACATGCGTGCCCTGCCTTAGGTTATCCATGTAATGGCTGGAAGCACAAATAGCCATAAAATTTTTGGGCTGTCCTGCAAGGGACATTCTTGTATTTGTTTCAAGATTAGACTTGGTGGGTCTCTCCCACTGGTAGTATCCTGCCTGTAGTCTGGGTACCAGTGGTTTGTTCACTTTTATTGTGTGTTTGTATGTTTCACCTGTCTAGCTGGGGGGGGGGCTTGATGCTTCGTGTTACACGTTTGTTGACTGGACCCTCACCCTCATTGGCACGGCCTGTGAACATATGTCATTCTTAACTGCTGTATCATATCCTAGCTATATTTACACACACACACACACACACACACATATATATATATATATATATATATATATATATATATCTGTATATGTATGCATACATATATATATATATATATATATATATATATATATATATATATATATATATATATATATATATATATATATATATATATATATATATATATATATATATATATATATATATATATACATATCTAATGGCATATGGATGTATGGGTGTCTGCATATGTATATATCTATATGTGGGTATTTCTATACATGTCTGTCTATGTATGTATACATTTGTATGACAGACAGGGAGAGGTATATCTCCATGCAGTTATGGGTATATGTACACACACATACCTCTACATATTTACATCTACATCTGGTTATACCATTCTTTGCCATGTTAAATAGACTGTGCTGCAGTGGGACTCATAGTGGGAGTGGCTGCTTGTTGGGCGGTGGGTCTGCCCAATGAACACTATTGCTTACATCCCTGTGGCGGTCCAAATAGACCCACTCCAGCAAACACCTGCACACCTAGACCCATAATTACATACCCATAGTTCCCCCAACCACACCTCCTCTAAAGCACTCAGCCTTACTCTGGGTGCAGGTCGGGTCTAAACATACCATTACACATGGCCCACTCTCCACTTCACGGGACCCATCTCGTACATTGTCTCACCCCATGGGTCATCAGACTTTCCCACCCTTCTAGCCCGGGTATGTACATGACCCGCCTTGATAGGTCATTGCACAAGCTTCCTCCTATCACAAGACAATTTTTCGGGTGTCCTGCAAGGGATGCTCCTGTCTCTGTTCCAAGATTAGACTTCTCAGGTCCAATGTGTGCCCCCGGTTGTATCCTGCCTGCAGTCTGGGAAGCAGTGGATTGTTTACATTGTTTGTGGGTTTGTTTGTATGCTTCCCCTGTCCGGAGGAGGGGGGGGGGGTTCATGCTATGTGTTACATGTTTGTTGCTTGGGCCCCTCACCTCCATTGGCATGGCCTGTGAACATATACCTCTAAATATTTAGCTACATATCCTGTAATGTTGACTGGTATTGCTGGATACTGTGTTTCGTGTGCATACCGGCCAACCTTGTGTGCCAAGTATGCTTTGCGATACCTACGACTAAATCCATTAGTGTACATAGAGTCACACGTCACATCTATTCTATTGTTAGTACCAGGACTACATTCGTCCTATGCGGGACAACCCACACATTGGGTATTCGACCTTCGTCTACACCCAGAGTTACATAGGTACCCCTGGCTATGTGCATGGTCTACGGCGTGTGCCATACATAGGATACTTGGGTCGGAACTTCAGACGGGATGGGTCCCGAGGGGGGTGGGGGGGTAATGTGTGGTGGTGTGGTAGCTACAGGCCGGTAACCAGGGTAGAGATGGTGGCTGGGTGCTTTGGGTGGGGGGAAGCAGAACTGTGGGTTATGCATTTATGGTTTGGGGATGGCCTGGGTTGGATGGGCCTGTACTGCTCGCTCGTCTAGTGGGTGGGGGAGAGGGGTATGTGTTGTTGACATTTGACACATAACAGAGGGCTAATTTAATTCCCTAGTTCAATGACAGACATACAATACTATGAGCTTGGTAGTGTATTGCAGAGTGGGCATGTTTGGCTGGGTGGGGGCGTAATGCAAATTCTTATGTGACGTATGTTGTTTGGGGCATCTCAGGCCCATTGACGGTGCATGTGGACATATATGTTTCTGTTCATCTACCATTGGTATTTACATATGTCTGGCCATATATACCTCTGTGGGTATATATATTTGCTTACATATTTCTAACTATGTTGGAATATACCTACGGAGACATATATCTGTATACATATGTCACTTGTGTGTATGTGAATATATAGATGTTGACATATATATGTGTAATTTTCAGCATTTGCATGTATATCTGTTCATATATTTGTGTATATATATGTATATATCTCTGGATATTTATATATATATGTGTGTATATATATATATATATATATATATATATATATATATATATATATATATATATATATATATGACTACATCTGTAGATATGTTGTATCCATTTAGATAGTGGCATATTTGCACACACATGCCCATTTAGCTGTTGGTATACATTCTCTGTACTGTTTCATGACTGGGCTGGGGTTATGTTTCTGACAACATACAATTGCTGCATATCTGGTGGGGCTTAGTGGTAAATTGTTTCATATATGGTGTACATGGTCCTGGGTTCTGGATTCGCAGAAGCTGTTTGTTTTGTTGCTGAGCAGAATACCGGCCATTGGATATGGTGTGCTTAAGGCACTTTCAAGCGGTTGGAAGCAGGTTTGTGCAGAGGTAAGTACTGCTCACTTCCCGTCACAGTGTCTTACACACAGTTAGCTTTTCCTTTGCTTAATCTGTGTCGGCCTTGCTTCACTCCATGCAAATGCACTTTCACATGCTTACTGGTGCTTACATATGCTTACTACTGCTCAACTGTGCTTACGCCTGCTTACTGCTGACTTATTCATTATGGTACTGACTCTTCACATGTGCATTTAATGCAGTATTCACATTTAAATGTTATTTAGTAGGTTGTACAGCAATAAAATGTAAATAAATGATTGTATAGAGATTTCACATGGAAAATGGTATGCGCTGCAGTGGGACTAGAACCAGGAATGTCTGCTCGTTAGGCAGATGCACTGACCACTACACTATTGCTGTAGTGCTTCATTTGCATATATCTTCCTTGTTATCCTCTTTAGCCTTTTAAGCTGCTTTAACAGTAGCTAAGCGATGGGCATAAACGCACACCTACGGTTAGCTGAACTCGGAGTTTTAATAATGAATAAGGGGGTTACTTCTTTTTATTTTTATGTCCTGTTGCTGTTGTACACATAGGGGACTTTTGGTAGTGATATGCAGATACCTATGAGTGGTCTCACTCATTTATTTACACTTTCTGCTGTTATACTTTGCAGGGGCATGTTTATTCTGAGAGTTCTGCTCTTAGACAGGCCCCCTGCACTTGTACATGCTTCATGTAGGAGGAGGAGTTCAGGCAGTGCGCCTTCATTAATATGCATGGCGCACTGCCATCCTCCTTCTAAATGGCCGCTTCTGTGGAGGACTAGACTAGTCCTGCATGGAAGATTAGTAAATCTGGGGGATAGTTTTCCAGTGTTACCCTGTTAATAACCTAAGGTGATTTCTGATAATTTTACTTATTACACATACTTTTTGTTAGTTTCTACTTAATAGTAAATATCATAAAACTAATATTGCATATTAGCTACAAGTTCTGACTTGATAATAATTCATTGGAGAAAAGAAATCAAGAAATAAATTCTGGTTTAACGTTTAATGCACATTAACCATATTCACCTTTCCAATACTGGTCAGAGTACACAGTCATAAAACATATTTACTTAAAGTTATGCTTATTATGTGCAGTGCTTTTAGAGCTTAAGGCACTCGATAACTGTTGTTCAGAATTTTTTTTTTTGATCCTTAAGCTCCACTGCTTTGGAAACCTACTGGTCCATAATCAATGTTTTACTAGAAGGGACAAGAGCTAGAAGATAAGCAAGGCACAGGGACAGGGAATGATCTATCCTTATGTCGCAGATTACCCCAAATCACTCAAATCTAATAAAAGAATAAGCATTCAGTAAGTGTAGAGAAGGCCACACTTTCAGTCACACAGATGTATTACACTTCCAGAAGCTACTATTCTATTCCTCTTTACAATCTATCTTGTCCATAGTCTGAGGCATTTACATGGGGGGGTTCTTCTGGTCAAGGATACCAAGACTATAGTAACATAAGTCCTTGCCTTCTGGATGAGATGAGTGGAGATTTACTCATTGCTCTTCCCACAGTCTAGCTGGTCCACAGTTCACAAAGCCACTCTTCCATCCTGGATTAGTGGCAACACACACAGACATGCCACGGGCACACACAGCAGTTACTGAGAAATAAATAGTGTTTGCTCATTTAAGCAGCTTGTGTCATTTCTGCACTTGTTTACAAAGGAGTAGGGTATCAGGAAAAAAAGGTACCTTTAGTGGTGCCAAAAAGTCCAGCATACTGGACAGCAGTAATACTATAAATATAAAAAGGGAGTCAAAACAGGCTTAAGCAAAACATGTTAATTATTGGTTTGTTCATCTGAATCACAATGTATCAGTATTCAGATAATAGCAAAACCATAGCTGGTTCAACCAAAGCACTGGGCCAGTACTATGAACCAGTGTCCCAACCCATCTTCTCCAAGCAAAAAAAAAAAAAGTACTTCACTGTAATAAGCTGATTCATACATTGTTAGAGCTATGCCCCCCCCCAGCTCTTCCATTAAAGAGCAAAAAAAAAAAAAAAACTGGACATTCCCTCTATTGGTACACCATACAGGTGGCCAGCTGCACAATATACACACACCCCTCCTGCCACAGCCATTCAGGTCCTGTTCCTCTGCCCTGCACCCAATCCACCCTCAACTAATTTATTTTTTTTTTTAAACTGTAGCAAACTGTTTACTGCAATGTAACAAGATGCTGCTATAATTTTGACCACAAACAGAGCACTACAGCACTCAGATTTGACAGCAAATGCAATAACGCCTTTCAATCCCATGAAAAGGATATCTGATGTAATGGTGAGTGTCACCATTAGGACTAGGCACAAGCTATGGGATTCTGGGGACACAGAGTGTGACCTGTAGCTTGCTAGGATATAATATGGGACTTTGTCTGGGGTGATCTTCCCATGGATAAATTGCAAGGCATCATCCTGTTTAACCAATGTAAAGTTATACTTACTGCTAATATAGATCAAGACTCCACCACCCTTTGTCCCTGTCTGGGCAGCTAATGGTCTAAATGTGTGGACGGCATTGACGCCATGCACTGCCAAAGTCCTTTCTTTGGATTTAAACCATGCCCTGGTAATGGCATAGATGTCTATGTTCTCCACAATGAGGACAGGTTGTAGGAGTTGTGGAGTGTCTTGTTTAGGCTCCTAGCATTGGGCTGTAAAACCTTTAGATTTATTTGTGTTTTATTTGCTGTTCTTTTAGGTTTGTGAATTTGGCTTTGCCTAAAAAAGGCTCTAATGGGGTGGACAAAGTTTTAACCAATACTTGGGAGCCTAGAGGAGACAGGTGCAGACCATCATTTGCAAAGCAGCATAATTTGTTAAGCATGTCCTCCCATGCTGACAAATATTGAATCCCCCTGGAAAGACACCAGAAGCTAAGCCAATTATTGAAGTCAATCATCTTTTGTTCATACAATGGCATCATCCTTGATGAAGGTAGAATGCTGCTCAATGCAAACATATATATGCCTCAGACACATATTTTGTGAAATTAACAATGCCTCGCATCATATAGGCTAGGAAAGTATGTCTCAGGTCATTAATGCTGACATGAACTATGATAGAATCTTACTGGCACTTGAGGTATATTGACTTGAGTGTGCATGTAACTTGGCAGATCCTGGCTCCATATGCAACTAACCATTACCTTATCCTTGTTCAGAATGTTGAGTAGGGTATCTGTGTTATGTGCGATGAAGTCTCCTATGACAAAAGTCCTGGGTAACCTTTTGGACTCCGGTCTTACAGCTCCACTGGGTATATGCATATGTGTGGTATTTGATATTGCTTTTGGTGAGTTCTTTAGAAATTGCTGAGGATAGGCATTGCTGTTTATAGGATTAGGAGGTTTCTGAAGTTTGGGAAGATTGCTATTTAGTGCCTTAGCATAAGGCGGTCTATGTGTGTGGTAGACAGTATGTGTGGTGTATGTAGTATGTTCTTGACAGCCTTGTTTGTATGTGACATTTTTGCATTCAGTGAAACTGTGTGTGTGCACCTCTTGCATATTGCTTGTTTATTTGGGGACTAAATGGGTGTCTGAGAACATGAGACAATTGCTACATTGTCTCAGGATGCCCATATCTACCAAGATGGCTACTGAGACATTTTCAGATTGCATATCCATGCTGTCCAGACCTGTATTTTGGGTGTGCTATGGTAGGTCATGGACTAGGTTATACAGGGGTCTCCTGGGTGGTCTCTGGGGTTTGGTACTAGACAAGGTTAGATTGTGTTAAGATAGTAGTGCTGTTTAATGTGCAAACTGGCTGTTCTAAGCTTGTCTCTGTGTAATGGCTTTATTTTAGCCACACTACATTACAAGTTGCATTGCATAGTATGTAGGGTTAGGGAACAGAAAAAAAGTGGCATGCAATTAAAAGGCTATTGTGCATCATGGCATCTGAGGTCATGTGCTACTGAGAACTGATATGGCATATGGTGTGCCATATAGGTTCATAGGTAGGTACTAGGCTATCTGCCCAAGGGCATTTATAAGCCTAGCCAGAGTGTGTCGGCTTTCGCCACCCCATTGATTAATTAACTGAGCCTCTGTCAAGCAGAGCCAATGAAGTGATCCCAGGGGTGTACTTTCTGTTACCCATCCACTTGTCAAGGCTTCTCTTGAAGAGTGTTAGTGAGGGGCTCTGCCTAATGTAGTCAGGAATTTTGTTCCAAAGCATGGGGAGTCTCTGTGACAGGAATCTATCCCTCCAGCATGTTCTATTTATTGTTGTGGTGAGGTTTTGCTCACTAGAGTGTGTGGCTCGCAGTGACTTGGATTTCTTTAGGCGGAGCATGTCCATCAATTCTGAGTTGGACATGGCTTTGTAAGTCAGGCAGAGATCACCTCTGAGTAAGCGATATGCCACTGAGTACAGCCGGAGTTTTTTCAGTCGGGCTGCATAGGACATATGTTTGAGGCTGGTAATCCTCTTGATGAGGTGCTTTTGTGGTCTTTCAAGCTGTTGGAAGTGTCTTGTGAGGTACATCCCAAATGGGGCATTGTACTCTATGATGGGTCTGATGAGTGACAAGTAGAGGGGCACTATAACCTCTTTATTTCTAGATGCAACCCCTTAGTAATTAGATGGGCCACATAGAAGGATTTCCTAACTACTTTGGCAATATGATTGTCAAAGGAGAGATTACTATCTACCTGGGTCCCCAGATCTCTTATTACCTCTTCTGTATTAAAGAGGCTGCCGCCTATGTGGTAATTCATGGATGTTTTGTTTTTCCCAAACGGGATGAGTATGCATTTTTTGACATTTAGCTTGAGGCCATGACTTTGACACCAGGTGTCTGTCTCAGTAAGGCCTTTTTGGAGGATGTCTGTGTCAGCTGGAGAGTCAATTATGGCTCCCAGTTTGCAGTCATCGGCGAACTTGCTTAGCCATAGTCCTCCTGTGTTTGCCTGTACTTCTGAGAAATACATGCCAAACAGTAGGGGTCCCAGAACTGAGCCTTGCAGGACACCACTTGTGACTGGTTTAGAGTCAGACCTGGAGCCCACTATTCTTACCGTGTGAGTTCTGTCTGTAAGCCAGTTGGCGAACCATCTTGTGATGTAGGAGTTTCTGTTCAAGCTGGTGAGGTTTTCTATAATACCCAAGTGAGGAATGGTGTCAAACAACTTGGTGAGATCAAGGTAGGCTGTGTGAACCACCTTTCCCTCGTCTATGGCCTTGGTAACTGTCTCGAAGAAGTCAATTAGGTTTAGTAGGCATGATCTGCCCTTAACAAAGCCAAACTGGGTCGGGTCAAGTGTTTGGAGGTTCCCAATGTCTTTGTTAATGAGTTCCATGATGATGCGCTCCATAGCCTTGCAGACCGGGCTAGTTAGGCTTATGGGGCGATAGTTACCAGGGTCAGTTGTGGCTCCTCCTTTGTGGAGCAGAATAACCATTGCTGTGCACCATTCTATGGGCATGTAGCCTGTGGAGAGGCGAGGTATGTAAGGTAATAAGCAGATACTCTGTAAATCACATAAACATGATATTACCATGATTTATAGATGGCTACAGATACCTACAAAAGATTTAAATGATTATACGATAACCTATACTACCTATGTAAAAAGTTAACACTAATGCTTTTCTAATATGAGAAATTCCCAAGTACATGTTAACAGTGAAACTGATAAAAAGTGAGTTTGAATGTGCTTCATCAACACTCATTTTGTCAACCTGAAATATGGGTTATTATTATATAATGAAAGGTATTGTGTGAGGGTGAAACCTGCCACACTCCTTGTATTTTACTTTCTCAGCTTGTGTGTGAATCTGAAGAAAATGTTAAGAATGATGTCAGAGAAGTTATTTGACACAATTTGCATTAACTGTTTTAACTGGATCTATACGGCGTATGACAGCCCTTACTCACTGCTAGGGCTTTTGATACTGTTTCACATAACGATATCTCATTAGCTTTAATTAAATTAGGTGCACACTATGACTCATTACAGAAAACTTTTTCTTATTGTACTGGTAGAAAATATAAATATTAACTGTGGTCTTTACCACAATTAACATACAGTACCTTGTAGAAACTTGGATGCTGAATAGACATAAAATTAACACAAAATGTCTGGGTTTGGACTGATTCCAAACAAATGGTTAGGTGGTCTCACTTCCTGCAACCAGTCTTTACTAACTGTTTGTTCTTCAGAGTTGATCTGAGTATTGTTTAGGATGCACTTTAGATTTAAATTTTCTTGACTTTTTGATTAATTGAGCAACCATTGTAGGGAAAAATGTTTTAATACTTGTTAATCTAGAGATGTATAAGTGCTGTTGTATGAACTTGTATTTTAAAAGTTTTTTGATGCACTTTAAATGTTTTTGAAGCATTTCATTGCTCAGGATGCACTTTAGATTTACATTTTCTTGACTTATTGATTCATTGATCAACTATTGTAGGTTAAAATGTTTTAGTATTTGTTAATCTAGAGATGCATAAGTGCTTTTGTATGAACTTAAATTATGATGTTAAATGTAAGAGGAATGTAAGGGGTTGCACTTATATGTTTTGATGCACTTTAAATGTTTCTGAAGTACTTAATTGTTCAGGATGCACTTTAGATTTTAACTTTCTTAACTCACTGATTAATTGATCAAGTGTTGTATAATTGAATTGAATAATGACTGTAGTGGAATTGTATATAAAACACACCATTCTTGCGTATGATTTTTCCCTGGAAGGCTTGATGCCAAAGTACTAGGAACACAGTAAAAGTGGATGGTGACCATTTCTCCAGTTCTTCAGTGTTTTTTTTTTTTTTTTATCTGAGCAAACAAAACTCTCTTAACAACTTAGATTCCTCTGGTCCTTCTCTGACATCTGATGGATTATACACCTGCATTTTACACACCTTTCACTGAAACCTTTGCTGAATTGCCTGTGATACCTTAAGTTCTCTTTCAAGGAGTACCTGCTATATGTACTGTAAATGTAATTAATACCTAGTACAACTCATGAAGACATACATTCATACACTTTACTGATGAAAACTTCCTTGCAATGTCACAATATTTGTGTGTTTGTGTTTGTGTGTGTGTGTGTGTGTGTGTGTGTGTGTGTGTGTGTGTGTGTGTGTATATTTGTGCACAGGAATTTCCAGCAAAGAAGTTCCATTTTCAATGTAGTAAATCAAGGGCATACAATTATTGTTTAATGAATACAATATTGATACAAAATACATCATATTATAGACATGTAGAAATCATGGAATCTGAAAATACAAGGATTAGATTCTAAGCTGCTAAAATAATGATACATTTAAAACTTCATATACTGTGATCTGCACAGGCAATTTTATTAAGTAGAAAATTATATTAGGTAACACACTATGTATAGTAATGCTATGATGAAACAGGCATGTAGTTACAATACTGTGACATCTTGAGGTTTCATATACAAGAAAGGCTCAGACAGGCAAATTATAACTGAATGCTTGCCGGCTTGTTGAGTGATCATAAGTTATTAGAACAGAAGCAGACTTTGCATTCGACAGGCTCACTTAGATGACTTGTAAGATCTGAGTTAGGTTACAGTACACTGATAATTCCACATGGTTAGAAGTTTTTAATGCATTCTTGAAGGACTGCTTTTCCTGGATGCACATAATGCTGTAGAAGAGGAGTATATTCCACAGTTTTCCAACATCAATGTGATAATGTTATAAATGCATTTCTTGTTTTGGATGCATCTTCTGAGAGGGTGGCCATGGTGGTGCAGTGGTTAGCATTGCAGCCTCACAACAAGAGGTTCTCCGGTTCGATTCTCAGCTGGGGTGCCTTCTGTGCGGAGTCTGCATGTCCTCCCTGTGGTTGCGTGGGTTTCCTCCAGATGCTCTGGTTTCCTCCCACATCCCAAAGACATGCTGTAGGTGGATTGGACACTCTAAATTGGCCCTAGGTGTGAGTGTGTGTGTTCCTTCTGTGGAAGGTTGGGCACTGGGCTGGCAACTTGACACCATAAACCTCCACTGCCAATCATGAGTGGACAGGTGATCCACTGTGTCGATTCCTAACTGGGAAAATCCAAAAGAAGAAGACACATCTTCTGAGAGAAGATCTGAAGTCATGTGGGTTGGTCTTCCATTTGGTACAAGATGGAGCTGGCCAGTTTGATACACAGCAATGACTGTGATCAAATTTCAACTGATTTAGAGACAACTGCTGACTATGCTCTAACTATCAAAGAATGAAAAAAGGGCAGCAGCAATCATTTCTACCATGATATCTAGCTGTTAAGCTAGGTGCTAACTATTTTGTTCCTAGTATATATGTACATATGTACGTATGTATGTATGTATGCATCAGTCTAATTATTTAGATTCATATCTGTACATATAGATACACTGGGGTACAAGCTTCAGTTGAAAACTCGCAAAGTCACACCTAAGTTGATCAATCTTAAAATATCAAAGTTAAAAATGTGAAAAAAAAAATTTTTTTGCAGGAGGCAAGCCAGCCTCCACACCGCATATGGGGGCTGTGCACTTCACACCTCATGCTTCTTAAATATCCAGCAAGACAGCCGCAACCCGTTTTCCCATTTTTGCTCATGGGGTTGGAATATCACCTAAACAGTAACAGTAGATTAGAGCCAAGTTTCACACTGCCAACCCCAAAATCATAGATCAGCCGGGAAAGGGCAAATTTTCATTCCCTGATGTACCGTGACCTCGACACACACACACACACACACACACACACACACACACACACACACACACACACACGCACACTAGGGTTGCCAACGCTGGAATTTGTGAATCCTGGATGCTTGACGGCCATTATTGTCAATTTGTCATGATGGCCAGTCAGGTTGTCATACTGAACCCCACAGGTTGTTTATGCTCATTAAAATAGAGGTTATTGAAATATTGAATGAATAGGACATTGAACGATTTTGACAACTTTGATGGTTTGACCTACTGCTATTGACACAAGAATACTCAAACATTATAACACAAAATGGCATTCATGCATGAATATGACAAAAACATATTACATAAATTTTACATTATACAGGTTACAGGCTTACAGCCGTTTTTGATTAGTCAACACAAATGATTAACCTGAATTCTGAAAAAGTATCATCGGTCTCAAGTAAATGATTTAGATTCAATGTCCAGTGTTCATGTAAATACATAATCATTAATCGCATTGTTTAAATTTGTACTTTTGTTGAGAACAAGTAGTTTTCAGTAGCTGATCAGCACTGTGAAAAAAAACTCACAGAAACCAATGCATGGCATGCTGAAATTTATCTTCACCCTTAACTTTGCTTTCACCAAGTCTCTTTTTAATCTGTTTCTGCTGTTGGACCAAAATTCATTCACTATACTAAAAACTATCTTTCAGAAAGCATTTGAGAGTGGGGTTGATAGAACGTATGAAACAATATGAAGCAGTTAAATGTCATTTGGAGACAATACACTAAAAAGCGTTACCAACCTATCACCGACCTGTTTTGTTGACTGTACAATGTCAGTTCTAACTTTTCAAAGAATGTAAAAATTCTTCATACATGTTGTCAATATCAAAAGTTATGCCTTTAATATGTTCAAGTATTGTCAACATATCCTGCCACTGTATGTCAATGTCTAATATGAGAACAGTAAAATGCTTGAAAACGGATTAATTGTAGTTATACCCTATCTGCAAATCTGTCAAACAGCGATCAAAAAATGAGTTGCTTCCTGTTCAAATTTTTGTTTCATTTCTGCAGTCGCAGCATCAGAATGTAGAAGTTGATAGGCCGAAGAACCACAGAATTTGTTACTTTGTCGTTGTTGCAGCTTGCACTTCACACTTTTCATAATGGCATGCAATTCAGTAGCTGTAGATGTATTCGACTCCAAGTGTTGGACAACATCATCAAAAACAGTTATAACATTATGAATCTTTAGAGTGAACATTGAGGTAGAATATTATCATCGTTGAAGAAAACCCATCTCGTAGCAATGCTGCAGCTTGGCCTCGACCTTGAGATGTAAAGTAAGACTTTATTGCTGGCCAACACAACAACAATCTGTCAATAGCAGGCAGCAGGCTTAACCAGTACGTGGGCACATGGCGTAGCAGTTCGCAGTATTGCATTTGCAAAAAATCGAAGAATTCCTTAAGTTCATCAGACTTTTTGGCATCTCTTGCATACTGTTTGTTTATTTGGGAATTAAATGGGTGCCTGAGAACACTAGACAATTGCTACATTGTTTTAAGATGCTACTGAGACATTTGAAAATTACATACCCATATTGTCCAGACCTCTGTTTTGGGTGGGTTATGGTAGGTTGTGGACTAGGTTATATACAGGTCTCCTTGGGTTGAGGATGACTTGTAAGTTTTGATAACAAATGATTCAACAGCAACTGAAACTTCATGCAGTTGATTGAGGATATGACATTTGCAATTTGCTTGTATCAAATTTTTGTTCACAGCATGCAACTTCTGAAATAATGACATGTATTTTCCAAAGATTACTGATGCACTGCCTGCACTGTATGAGGTGACTGAATCTAAACACAGGCTATTAGCTGCAATGATATCTTTAATTTTATTGGCAGTTGCTGTATTGGTTTCATCATTATCTTGATAAAAATCCGTGAGTCCATTCTTCACACCTTTAGTTCTCAAGAAGTCTGGCCAATGGAAATAACTTCTTATTGCCTATGTTCAAAGTATCTGACCCATTTCCAAAATAACCAGCAGATTTAACAGTATTGACACAACATTCCTGCACTTTCAGACCCAGTATGTTTTCAACATAACTTGTTGCTTCTGTATGGCCACATGAAGTTATAGAAGCTATGGTTGAATTAGGGAATAGTTTTGCCAGAAGCTTGTTGCCATAGTCCTGTCTATTGTTGCTCTGGTGATGCATAACACCATGATACATAGCAATTAGTTCTGCAATAACAACACTGTCTTCTTCTGGCATATTAAAAAAAAAAAGCAGAAATTGCACGAGACTGCTTTTTTTTGTCATTACTGCATTCTTGTGCTTGGAGAACCCAACTTATGCTGTAATAGCCTTTTCCCCCTCATATTTGACAGCAAATGACTGTCAATAGAGTGTGCAGTTTACCATGTGATCAACAATTTTTGATAACCATGAAAAATCCTCAGTGATCCACTCTTGCTTGAAAACACACAGCCTTCTCTTCTTTCTCTTAGGAGTGTGCATGCTATGTGAATCAGAATTATCCAAATCAGATGATTTGGATTTGTTACTATTATTACTAAAATGTTCACTAATTTTCGAAAACAAAATCATAATTAATGGGTACTAGAGTCTAGCAACGAGCAGACAAACCAATGTTTTTACCACCAAAGATTATAAATAGATGTTGCTTACCAACCTTCACCAGCTGCGGCACCAATGTCCCAAAGAGTGTAAAACAACTGACTAGGGATTCTACCTACTGATTTCAAAACCCGCCAAAACTATTGAACTACATTTCATGCCAAAATTTTTAAGTTGTTTAAATTTTGATTAATATTTACTGCCGTCCGAGTCACCTGACTTGCATTAACTTGCAAGAATGTACTGATCAGGAGTACAGGATTATGGAATATAATTCCATTGGTATGCTAGGAAAGAATGTATGATAGCATTAATTATGGCAATATAGGACCGAATTCATGGACAAAATCTCATCCTAACCTGGACATTGGATGGCAATTGTCAGTTCCTGGATGGCTGGCAACCTTAACTCAGACACACACACACACACACACACACACACACACACACACACACACACACACACACACACACACACACACACACACACACACGCACACACGCACACACACACACACACACACACACAAAATAAAACACATCACACACATACACATATGCTCACACAACTAATAGAACTCCAACCAGGAATGAAGCACAAACTAAATAACAAAAAATCATGTAGTACTCCACTGACGACCAACACCAGCTCAAGTAAAAACACTGTACTTTAATAAAATAATATATAAATGCACTTAAATAATCAGTCAACTGCTTTCATTCCTTACAATTCAATGGAACTTCATCAGAACTAAATTACAATAACAATATTATAATTTGTTAGCCAGCCAGTATTCCTTCATAGTCTGGTCCAGCTTTTCTATCTCCCACTTTTTCCTGCACTCCTTCTTTCTTTTAATTTCTTCCTGGACTTCTGCATTCCACCACCAGCTTTCCTTATGCACCTTATTTCCATACCTGGCTCAGGAGCATATATGTTCTGTAGTCCTCACAAGTGTGATTTTTGAGGAGCTGTCATTCTTCTTCAACTCCACCTATTTCTGCTTATTTTTGAGGTTGTAGAGCCCACAGTAATTCCTTGAATTGTTTTGCTTTCTCTCCAGTCAACTTCCAGGTGTTCAGTGTGGTCTCTGTTGACCTTAGAACCTTCTCTGACCACTGCTTTTCAGTTGACTGTGATAACCAGTGGTTTATGTTGTGGGTTGACTGTTTTGAATGACTTTGCAATTGCTGATTCTACTACTTTAATTACTAGGAGGAAGTCTACCTGAGTTGTATATTGATCAGGCTTGTATATGATCTTGTGACTGTCTCTCTTTCCGAACCATGTGATGGCTACTATCAAGCCAATTGCCAAACAGAAGTCTAGAATGTCCTCTCCTTCTTTATTCCTGTTGCCCCTCACGTGTGACTCAAGCAGTCCTCTTATCCTCTTCTGTTTGTCCCGATATATGCATTGACATTTTCATTATTCATTTGCTAAATAAACAGGTGATCTGCTGTGGCGACCCCTAATGGGAACAGCCGAAAGAAGATGATGATGATTTGCTAAATAAAATAACATCTATAAAACAACAGTTGGTACAAGCACTAAAATTCATATTAATATAACAAATCACAACATTGAAAAATATATATTTCCAGTAATGGTTTTGCTTACTAAATTTTGAACATCTTTAGTCAGATTTAGTCAGAGCCCAATGAATGACCTATATATAAAAAGCTGATGATACTAAGATGACATATGTTAAAGAACTTGCCTCAAGGAGCAACATGACAACTAAATTTGGAAAAACTGTGCATTATAACAAATGCCTGCTGATATGTTTTTGGAGTAGAGTAGAGTTGGTGAAAACTTGACATATTATTAACCACAAGTCAGGGACATTAAGGTCACAGATGCTGGTGACCGAAGTAAAAGACCCAGTAACCAAATATGGAAATCCCAACAGTAAACAGAAATAGCTTAAATCTAAGCAAGCTTCTGGTAATCAACTTTAGATGGTGGAAAACATAGGTTATGGAAGTGCTAGTAATTGCTATTAAAAAATGGAGTTATCAACTGGCAGACAATAGTCTTTAACATGATGTGTCACTCTGTATACAGTTGAAGTATCAGAGAATGTAAGAGTAGACAGCAAAGAGTCATGTGAGAACTTCATTTTAAGGGACCCTTGCGAAGCGGACAAATGATCATAACCTAGTTTACAACATGGTTTGCAGATGAATAATAAAGATATTCCACTGGTAATTGTGCATCTGATTGAATGTATAACCCTCAGTGTCACAGAAGCACAACTTCTTTGAGAAGCAGATAATACTTTAAGATAAAGCCAGGACAATTTCTTAAAACCATGGGCAGCTAAGATGAATGCCCTCAAGCAGTTTCAACTCTTGCTTAAGATAGTATTAAAGTTCAAATAGTTAAAAGCCCTTTTAAGTTTTTATTGTTTTTGTTAACCACTGTATAAAGCATATCTTGTTACTGTTTACACTTTCCTGACATCATTGTGCACTTTGTTGCATATACTCCCATACTAATAAGACAAACAAATTAATGGTGTACAAACTCTGTTACTAATAAAACAAATAAATAAATGCAAAAAATGCAAAGAAGGGGAAGTTGTTCTCTTGAACTACAATGTTAGATGTGCAGAGTGTGGCAGTAAGTCTATTTCAGTCTCTGGTTTTGAACCTAGTGATGTACTGGTGTCATGTCTTTCATACCTCTCAACTGTCTAGAATTTTGCAGAATGTCCAGATTTTTCCCTCTTATTTTTGGTCTTTTCCTCATAAAATATGTCTTTTGCTGGCAAATCATTGAGTATTCAAGACACTAAATAATACTAAATAATGAAAAACATTTAAACTTCAGGCTTGATATCCTTCAGAAAATATATAATAATGCAAAGTTTGTAATTTTAGTTTCTGTGTTAATAGGAGCAATATTTAAAATCTGTCCTTATTTTGGACCTTTGTCCCCTCATTATTTCTGACTTTGTCCAAATTTCTTGTGCTGAAATGTTGAGAGCTTTGATTTCTTTGTATATTGACAATAACTGACTGCAGCTATGGACATGCACATATCTGGGTGTTCAGGAACTTTCATGTACAGTAGACTCCTTCTTATCCAGCCTCTCTTTAACCAGTCATCCAATTTCTGCCATAGCCCTAGCAAAAGCCAACACAGAAGAACAATGCTTCTGCCTCTTCTGGGCTAAATAATAACAGACATTTCAGTTTTAGACTTCATAGTTATTAGAAAAATGCATACTAACACAAAGCATGTTATTCTAGCTGATTTATAACCTCTAAATGGTATTTTGTATTAATTTTCTGATTAACCAGCCATTCATTTATCCCGCCTAATGTCCGGTTCCAGCGAGACCATTTAAGAGGGATTCTACTGTATGTGTACCCAAGGCAGTGCAAGTCTGCAGGGTATAAGTATGCACAGCAGGAATGCCTCTCAGGCTTTCTTCAGCAAATGCATGGCACAACCTATAACAGGCAAATGATCAGGATCTGCCCTTGATGAATCTAAACTGGGTGGGGTCAAGTGACTGGAGATTGCCTGTGTCTTTGTTTGTGAGATCCATAATAATATGCTCCATGGCTTTACAGATCAGACTTGTCAAGCTAATGGAGTGATAGTTTCCCATGCCAGTAGTGGTACAATCTTTGTGCAAGGGGATGTCAATGGCAGTTCTCCACTCTGCTGGAATGAAGCCTGTATTTAGGCTGTGGTTGTATATGGTGCTCAATGGCGAAGCTAGTTCTTGCTGCAGATAGTGCAGAATACAGTCTGGGATACTATCAGATCCCATGGAAGCTGTGTTCTTTGCCTTGGATAGGGCCTTTAACACTTGATCTATGGAGATGTGAGGTGCAGGACAAATATCAGGGATGTTGAATGGGCCTTTGGGGTGGGACGGGTGGGTGACGTTTGTACTGAGCCTATCTGCTAGCAGGTTGGCTAAGTCAACAGGATCGGTCTAAGTGGTACCATTAAGTACTAATTCAGAACAAACCTGGGCTATGCCATGGAGGTTTCTAATGTAACTGAAGAAGGCTTTGTGGTTTCCATTTGTTTTGGAGGCTAGTTTTAATTCACAATTGGCTTTTGAGGTTTTCACTAGTGATCTAATTTGCTTGTTGAGGCTGAGGTGGGAGTTTTTCCAATTTGGAATTTGTTCCTTTTTACCTTCTGACAACAGTTTCTTCCTTTTGTTGTAAAGCCTGTTGATAGACGATCTCCACCAGACAGGTTTGTGTTTCCTTGAGAAGCAGGTTTTAATTCTGTTGTGTATGGCTGAGTCCATGCAGTTATACAGGTGCTTGTATAATGCATTGGTGTACTGTTCAGCATTGTTGTCTGCATCCCCTGAGGGGGGTGGTTGTGTGAAGCTACTGATAACCTCACTTAGTAGGTTGTAGCCAGCTTTTGAGTAGTTTTTTAGCCTGGTTACAGCTGGGGGGTGGGGTGGGGTGGGGGGTGGGATAGGGACTTCGAATGTGACAGACCGATGATCTGATCTCACTAGGGAAGAACATACTATGGCAGTGGTGCAGCAGTCACCCATGCTTGTGACAACCAAGTCCAGAATGTTATAGGTTCATAGGTTCATAGGTTTATACTAGGCTATCTGCCCTAAGGCATTTATAAGCCTAGCCCAAAGTTTTGTGGCTTACGCCACCCCTTATATGAAAAAATACTGTGCCCATTAGTTTGTTGTGCCTCTGTCCAGCAGTGACACAGAGATGATTCCCAGGGTAAACCTATGATCTCCCATCCACAGGTCAAGATTTCTCTTGAACAGAGCCAACGAGGTGCTCTGCCTCACATGGACCGGGATTTTATTCCACAGCATAGGGAGTCTCTGAGTGATAAATCTATCCCTCCAGCACATCCTATTTATATCCATGCTAAGGTTTAAGTTGCTTGCTCTAGTGGTTTTGGTGGATTTGGATTTTTTGAGGTGGAGCATGTCCATTAATTCCAGGTTGGACATGGCCTTGTATGTCAGGCACATGTCACCTCTGAGCAGACGGTATGCGACTGAATAGAGCTGGAGTTTCTTCAATCTGGCAGCATATGACAGATTTTGGAGTCCCTTTATCTTTTTGGTGAGGAACTTTTGGGGTCTCTCCAATTGCTGCAGATGTCGGGTGAGATACATCCCGAATGGGGCATTGTACTCGATCATTGGTCTGATAAGTGAAGAGTACAGGGGAACAATGACCTCACTAGATCTGGATGTGAATCCCTTCATGATCAGGTGGGCAATGTAGAAGGTCTTTCTAACCACTTTAGCAACATGAGTGTCAAAAGAAAGGCCACTGTCAACCTGAGTCCCCAGGTCCCTGATAACCTCTTCTGTGCTTAGTGGATTGCTGCCTATATGGTAGTTTTGGGTTACCTTGTTTTTCCCGAAGGGTATGACTATACATTTTTTGGCGTTTAACTTCAGGCCATGGCTCTGGCACCAGCTATCTGTTTCCGTGAGTCCCTTCTGAAGGATATCCGTGTCCAATGCACTTTCCACTATGGCGCCCAGTTTGCAGTCGTCTGCAAACTTTGTCAGCCAAAGTCCTCCCATGTTGGCCTGTACTTCTGAGAAGTAGATGCCGACCAATAGGGCGCCAAGGACCGAGCCCTGTGGGACACCACTTGTGACCGGCTTGGAGTCTGACATAGCGCCAGCAACTCTAACCCTGTGGGTTCTGTCCTTAAGCCAGTTTGCAACCCATCTTGTGACATATGGGTTTACATTTAAGCTGGTAAGTTTTTCTACAATACCCGAGTGGGGTATTGTGTCGAAAGCCTTTGCAAGGTCAAGGTAGGCTGTATGGACTGCCTTTCCCTCATCAATGGCCTTGGTGACTGTTTCGAAGAAGTCGACCAAGTTCAAAAGGCATGATCTGCCCTTGACAAAGCCAAATTGGGTCGGGTCCAATGTCTGCAAGTCCCCTATATCTTTGTTTATGAGCTCCATCATGATCCTCTCCATAGCTTTGCAGACTAGACTTGTTAAGCTTATGGGGCGGTAATTACCAGGGTCCGTAGAGGCACCGCCTTTGTGGAGTGGGACCACAGTTGCCGTACGCCACTCCTTGGGCACGTATCCTGTGGTAAGGCTGAGATTAAACAGCTGCCTTATGTGCAGGTTTAATTCCTCATTTAGCTCGTGTAGCACACAGCCGGGGACACCATCCGGTCCCACTGATGCTGTGTTTTTAGCTTTAGAGAGAGCAGCTTTCACCTGCGCATTTGAGATGTCTGGGAGGCTGCACTCCGCTGGGATAGTTATCTCTCCTTTAGGGGGGGAGAGGGGGGTGAAGTTTGCACTGAACCTGTCTGCCAGTATGTTGGCAATGTCTGTGGGTTCAGTGATTTTTGTATCATTTTGGACTAATTCTGAGCATATCTGGGAGTTTCCACCCAGGTTCCTAACATAGCTGAAAAAGGCCTTATGATTGTCCTTTGAATCCATGGCAATTTTTCTCTCAAAATTGGCCCCGTTATGGGGGATGAGATGAGCTGGTTTAGTGCATTAGAAATGATGAAGTCAAGGAATTGTTGGGTGAGTGCATTAGTGCAGGAATAGTTCATCCAGTCTATGGTGGGGTAGCTGAAGTCACCAATGATCTGGGTGTTAGGGGGTACCTTGATGGAGTCCAGTAGGTCAGGGTAGGAGGAGTGGGTGTCCTGAGTCATGGAGGGGGGGGTCTATAGCTGGCTATAACTTGGATGGGTGTCTTGCCAACTGTCAGTTGCACCTGGAGTAATTCCAGTGCATCATGCTGGCAAACCAGTCTGAAGGTATGCCTTTCCTTAATGAAGATAGAGACTCTACTACCCTTAGTTTTTCTGACCTCATTGTTTTGGTCAGAAAGTGTGGAATGAGGTATAGCCTGGTAAGGTAGGGGTTCTCTCTGCAGCCCTGAGCCAAGTTTCCATGACAGCACAGATATTGGCATCTTCCAGTGTGAGGAGAGCCTCCAGTGAGTGCATTTTCAGGTTAAGGTTCCTAGTGTTAAACAACATGACCTTCAATTTGCTTTTTGACAGATCTTTTATGTTGAAAGATTTGTCTTTGGGATATAGCAAGAGCCTTGGCAAGGATCCGGAATCCCAGAGGTGACAGGTGGAGGCCATCTCTGGCAAAGCATCAAGGCCTGTCAACCATGTCATCCCATGCAGACAGATACTGGATCCCCTTGGCTGTTTTACTTTCTGTGAAACTTTGTGCTTATCTGATAGCCTGGGGGAATCTACCCTTCATTTTATACTACTGGTATAGTTATACTTATTGTGCATTTGGGCTTAGTAGCAGAGCTGTTTAGCTGGCTGTGACTTCTACAACCATCTGGACATACGAAGCTGATATAAGTATGCTTTTTTGCACTTGTTCTGTTTCAGTGATAGCTAACAAAACTGTAATGCATTTATTTATTTGTTTCATTTCATTCTCTCTCTCTCTCTGCAGTTTGTTTCTCAGGGCTAGTTCAACACTTGATCTGCAAGCAAGCCAGTTTCCTCTTGCCCACTAAACCCCAGGCCCTATAATGTATAAAAACTTAACATAAGTTTTATTCACTGAACTGCCCCTATACAATGTATGAATAAGAAATTCTCACTTTCAGTAACTTTATGGGGGCAAACTGCAGCAGCTAGCTAGCATTACTGTACATGCAACTCTCATTTTTATCCTTATGAACTACCATCACCAGGGTCTTCCTTTAGAGCAACTAGGATAAGACCTGCCTCTCTGTCTCTCCCTGATCCACTGCCCTATTTGTCTCACATTGTGTTGACCTTCCAAGAACTTTCTGTCACTTGCCAACCTCTGTTTCCTTCTCCCATACCTCTCAATGTTTATCTCCAGACAAAGAAGACATAATTAAGGAAAAGGTCTCAAGTTACACCTTTAAATGCTGATACTATTACTTTAAAATTTCTCCAAATAATGAACAGTTTTAGGAGGGATGGATCAAACATCTGATTGAAAATTAGAGGTGTCCTTCCAAAATCTGGACAGTTGAGAGGTATCCCCCCACCTTCCTCACCCCATTCTAAAACAGATATCCATCGAGACTTGCCAGTACACCCCAAACTTCCTAAGCCACTCCCCTTCCCTTCTCTGTACAATCTTCTTACTCATCTCTGCTGTTCTACACCAATCTAATCCACTCTCCTTCCCTTCTCTGTACACTCTTCTTACCCATCACTGCTGTTCCACACCATCTATGTGTAAATACCCTTGGACTTTCAGTTTTGGGTGATCTTACACTTTCCTGACCATGCAGCATTTTGCATACATCCCCAGCCTGCAACTTTCAGCTTTTGCTTTTCCCACTCCAAACATTCATAACATCCAGTGCATTCCTTGTATATCATCCCACAATACTGAGTTAAACTTTTCTACAGCCCCACTGCACAGATGCAATCCCTCTACATACACTTATAATCCTGAGGTAGTTTCTGCACCTCCAGTGCCTATTCTACACAACTTTTATCACTAACCTTCCTAGATATCCTATAGCATCTGAACAACACTTTCTTCTCCAGCTTGAACCCATGAACTACCCACTTCACGTTTTATAGAACCTACAATCCTTCTTCCTACATTTTATCATCCTGCCAAAACTATTCTCCTCTACTCTTCTGAGCTGCAACTTATCAAAACTTTCTAGAGGTTCTTCTCCTATAACTCTCTACATATATATTTCTCAGCTCTCTCTATCTCCTCCACACCCCATTTCTCCTTAACACACAGGTGCAGGGCTTCTTCTCCAGCTGCCTTACCTTACAATAATTATATTCAATCCACCCAACATTCACTTCATGATACAAGATCTGTTGCCGATAGCTACAGTCTGCAAACTCTTCTTCAGTTGTGTTTCCCACCTCAATAGACATAGTTAAATAAATAAATAACAATACAAACAGACAAATAAAATACTCCAATTATCATAGGTGTCCCATTATGTTACTGAACATAAAAAACAATGGTATATGAACACACAGATTGTAGAACATCACGCAGCTCTCCCATACATATAGGTGGCATTTGGCATGGTGGCACAGACTCTCACCAAGGCAGAAGGCAGGTCCGGAGGGGGGATGCATATGGAGCCCTCTCCTATATATTACTCATACTATAAGCTTCACTTCTATTGACATGCCTTCCTGATGGGTGACACACAGTTCAACCATATCTGCTGTGTATATGGGAGAACTGTGTGATATCCAGTTGCAGCTGGTGACTTCAAATCAAAAGGGGACTACAGGAAACAGCTGAATGGGTGGGGTCAATGTGAAGGAGTGCGGCCAACTAGAAAGGGGAGGATCTATCCTCAAAACCACAAAAACTGTAACTTTAAATATGCTGCTCTGGGTGCCAAACTGTCATTATGAGAGTCCAATCAAGAAAAATGAAGTGTAGAAGAAAAAAAATATATTTCAATGCATTGACTGCATGACAGCTTATTTAATATCTAGATGGAAACAAAAAGGTTGTGAGGCATGAAAAATAAATTACTTTTTAAATACATTACCGGAATGCCAGTCAAAATCAAGAATAAGAAAAACTAGCAGCATTCAACTCAAACCACTTCTCCTTGCAATGCAGTTCTAATTATAATTTATATTCAGCTTTATTAAAGTACCAAGTAACATGCTGAAAGTAGCAATCTCTGTGATATCCCCACTTGTAAAAATGTTTTTTATCCAAAAAAGACCTGTTACCTGACAACAACTATCTACTTGTTTCATGGGGAAAACATGACCAAAGTTAAAAATGAACAGCAAACAAGAAACCAGCTCAAGATACATTGCTTAAAGGATTACTGCACAGGTTATGGACCACACACTATAGATTGGCATTCTGTTTAGTTTACAGGTAAAGCCTGCAAAGATGACTGCAAGTCTCCAACAAATGTAATGAGCTTCTTAAAAGAATATAATCCTGTCCTTTATTACAAATACTGTCATATGCATTTCAATATCCAAGGCTTATATGTTATCTAGTTATATAAGTATTCAATGCATGGCAAAAACAGAAAGGCTTTCAATGTTGGCAGTTTTTGAACAGTATGCTTATTAAAGCTTACTTGCATCTTACAATCTCAGACAAACTTACCTGATGGTTATTAAAACATTGCTACTTAAACACAGAGCAACAGGCACTTTCTGAATAATAATAAGCATAAATCAATAGTATAAAAATATGACAGAAACCAGAACATTCTGCAAAATCAAGGACAGATGAAAAGCCACTGTAGTACCTGTCTCTACCTTGGATGGGGGGATACTCTACACATTTACACTGCATAACTGCTCCTTGTCTTGCTTGGACACATCCAGAGTCACTACATGGGGGAGTGGGGTGCAACAAGTATGTCACAATTTGAAATGTCTCTGGCTGACTGTGATGGCCCTGACACATTTGTCATACCTCTCAACCTCAGAGCAAGAAACCTGGACAAAGCCATACAAAGAAGTGGGACAAAGGCCCAAAAATAAGGACAATTTTTAAATATTGCTCTTATAAACTTAGAAAGATAATAGAATAGTAAGTCTTCCATTAGTATGAATTGTCTGAAGGGTATGAAATCTGAAACTCACATGTCTGTCATTAATTTTTAACTTCAGTCTTTAAAGATTTGCCACTTTTTTGCCCTAAAAACACAATTTTATGAAAAATGGACCAAAAATGTGATGCAAAAATATAAAATAGCCACACAATACAGCTGGGAACCTGTCAAAGAAGGGACACTTTTTTAATATTAGTACTGCTAACTTGAGCAGCGGACAAAATAAAAGAATCTACATGCATTCCTGAAATAAAAGTAATCTATAACTCTGATTATTAGTTATTTATTAATTGTAAACCCTCCACATTTTCTTACTAAATTGTCATTTTGCGGAGGGATTATTAGAGGACAAGCAACATTTTGAGCCAAAATCAGGGACAGTTGAGAGGTTTGGATATGCCTAATTCTATAAAGCAATTTATTTGCATGTACCTCTCGACCTGTTAATGCACAAAATCTGGTCAAGGCCAAATATATTAGGGGAACATATAAACAGTACTAAAAATTGTTCTCGTATAAACTGAGACAGTTGACAGAATAACAGGTCTTGCTTTAGCATGCATTTTTCTGAAGGTGACGAAGTTTGAAACTCAGTGTCTGTCATTATTTAATGACTTAATTCCTAAATGATTTGCCAGAAAACCACAAATTTTATGAGGAACAAACCAAAGATAAGAAGCAAAAATCTATTCATTCTGTGAAAATCTGGACAGTTGAGAGGTATAGTTCAGCCGGGGTTGTCTTTGAGTTTGCCACCCTTCCCCCCACAAAATCATGGTTGAATGGAGCCTCCCCCCTGCAGCCATTCCAATGAACCATTACTTGGCTATTTCACCCCATTTACCATAAAAACTAATGTGCACACTGCTTTACTTCTACAATGATTTGGACTTCATTTGAAAGTTTTATTTTGCATTTTACAGCACGATCACTAAGACATCTGCTAAACAAAGCAATGCAGTCTCACAATGAAAACAGACTTAGCATTAAAACTTCTCTGCCCTTGAAACTCACATTCATTGAAACAGCATTGAATCCCACATTCAAAGAAAATACATTTGTCTAGTGGCAGATAAAGATTAACTTTGGGCTATTTTCAAATGATAGGTCCCTTGCACACAACTGTGATGCACATTCCTGATTGCATCAAATTATATTCCTTGTATAATACAGTACAGTTGTTAGAGGGTGTTTTAAATTTATTGTTTTGAACACTTTTCCAGTAAACAATGAAACAAAATGCATGCACCAATAATGACAAAACCACTCACTTCAGAACATTTCCATCATAAAAGTCTACTCAAACTTCTACACTCCATCAGTATCAGTAAATATGCAAAATCTCTGCAGAAGTGAAAGTCATCTAAATAATTCCACATTAAAAAGATCTGTAACTTATGAAGAGGTTACTGCTAGCAAACAACTTTATATTTCATTGTTTCATCTACAAATAAAGTCCCTGTTGCCCTTGAGGAATAAATTGCCTGTATTACATTAAAAAATGATAAGCTAGTAATATTGCAATAGAGATGGATGGCAAATAACAGACAGGGTCATAGCTACTAGGTATATTCACCAAAATGGACATTCTCAGTACAGTAGCATCCACCCCATTTACAACACAGTACAATATCAGCAATGGATCTACACACTGTGGTAGTAGAATCCACAGCTTTCTGCATCAAAAGCAAGCACACTACCTGCTGCGCTATTAACAACACAAGCTGTTGCAGTATAAGCAGCACTAAACTTCTCTTCCCCTGCAGCTCTCAGCTTCTTATAAAATCTACTCGACACTCAGCTGTATCTCTCAAATTTGCAGCACAAGCAATCTGGATAAAGCCAAAATGTATTGGGAGTGAAAAAAGCCCAAAAACCAGGGACACATTTTAAACATTGCTTGTATAATCTTGGAAAGTTGCTAGAATAAAATGCTTTGCTACCACCATGCATTTTACTGCCAAGTCTTGAACCCAGAACCCTGTGCAAAACAGTCAGAGCAACATACCACTATGCCAAATCAGATGTCTTGTGAAAGAGAGGAAGACTGAAACTTAAATGGCTACCATTTAGTGAATTCAGTTCTCACCACAGCTGTCAACCTCTTAGCACAAAACACCTGGACAAAGCCAGTATTGGGGGAATACAGCCCTCAAACATATTCAGTGAATTCATTTCTCACCATAGCTCTCACCCTTAGCACAAAAAACCTGGACAAAGCCAATAATGGCGGAATACAGTCCCAAAAATATGGGCACATTTTAAATATTAATCTTATAAACTTAGACAATTACTAGAATAAAAGGTTTTGTGTTACTATGTACTTTCTGAAGAATATGAAGTCTGAAATTGAAATGCCAGTGAATTTTATTTATTTAACATTTGTTAACCAGAAAAGTCTGACTTGGAACAAAAGCTAATTCTCAGCAGAGGCTCAGGGAGAAATACTGCAGACACATGTCTTTGTAACCTGGGAGGACACCAGAGCAAACCCACACAAACACAGGGAAGACATGCAGACTCCACACAGAAGGCACCCCAGCCAAGAATCAAATCAGAGAACCTCTAGCTGTGAGGCAACAAGTGGGTAGGGAATTCAGGCTCTTGTTACCTGCACCCAAGGTACAGGGTTCAAGCCTGAGGTATTCTCTAACCACCACCAGCAGGTATCCTGAGTTCTCTCTAGCCACCAGTATAAACCAACTGGGGCATTACACACACACACACACACACACACACACACACACACACACACACACACACACACACACACACACACACACACGACTTTACCATTGCGGTTCACAGTTGGGGGGGGCTGTAGTTTGATATCACGAGTCGCCACTGATGATATCTCATGGTCAATCTGTTCATACACCATAAATTATTATGTTCAGTGTCAGCTAGAGTATAATGCACCAAATGTAATGTCACTATTCATCTTCCAATGACTTATCAAGTGGCCAGATAGCCCAAATCCCTTTCAGCCACATGTATACAAAGCTGTTTCTACTCAATGTCATAATTTAGCAATTTATTACAAACTAAGTGCAAGACTGTTTTCTCTTTTTGCAGCCCACTGATTTTCATATTGCATTAGTAATTACCTTCAGTACATCTCAGCTGTTATACCTTTCCATCAAGCTACTAGGCATACTCTTTTATCTTCTTCTCCTTTTTCACTTCCGTATCCATGCCTCTCTTTATTTAGTAACCCATTCCATTAATAACATATTGCATCTCATTTAGTCATCACCCTCATGGTCATGGCTTTCAGTGTCCTTAAGCATCACTGCAGTCTTTTCTTGCATAAGTTATTTGGGGTTTTCAGACAACTGCATTTGCAAAGTCTTCATCAGCCTTGTTTGGTAAAAGGTATATTGATCTCTTTTATTTTACACCACTGCCTCACTCAAAAGTTTCATATTGTAGCCGATGAGTACAGCAACTATTATTTGTAACTGGCATACGTGGGCAGAAACTTAATATTTCAAAGTTGTTTCAAAGATATTGTACAGTATCACACATCAGTTTATATACAGCTAGGAAACTCATACTTTCATGTGGAATTGAAAAAATATCTACTTTATCAATATTTTCATTTTCCCAAGGATTAAAAATGTTGCACCTTGACACTGGCCACTTGCATAATAAAACCATCTCTTTAGAATGTTGTAGTAAAGCTCCAAAATTTTTGTCTTGTTCAAGGGATAACGTACATGCAGTATTTAAGCAGCAGCATCTTCATTAGAAATTATAATAGGTCTAGATATGTGTGGGGAGTGATACTGCTCTGCATCCATACTCTTGACTCCATGCCTTAAACATTGTGATCCTTGGTAGCTACTTGACAGAAATTATCATAGATGCTCATCTCAGACTTGTACTTCTCCCAGTCATCTAAATGACTGATTCTTACCCTCTTGAAAGTCTAAAACTTTGTATATGCAAACCTTCCATCATTTAATTCAGCACAGACATACACACACACAGAAACAGGCAGACACACACACACACACACACACACACACACACACACACACACACACACACACACACACACACACACACACACACACAAACAGGCAGACACACACACAGACACACACACACACACACACACACACACACACACACACACACACACACACACACACACCAACATTAATAGGGAACCATTCCCTTTTACACTGAATATTAACTAATTCTTGTGATCGCTGTATATCCATTATTGTCCTGTTCAACAGTATTAACAGACATATTCATGTTAGCAAATCTTATTCTTCCCTGCAAGAACCAGTAGTGTGTGATTCTTACACTGCCACTGGATTACCAACACCATAAAAACAAAGCCCAGGCATTATGACAGATTTATTTTGTTTTTACTTATTTATTTGTTAATAAGGTAACTAACGTGACCCAAAGATGGTTTCATCCTCAACCTGGGCTCAGAGAACAACAAGAGAAAACATGACAAACAGATATGGAGAAACACAGCACTAATTCAATATATAATATTCAAATAATACAATTGCAGTACTTAGTAATCTAGTTATGCAAAAGCAGAAGTCCAACAATAATGAGCAAATAATATTTGGTGAAGTATGGTCATAGAAATAATGCAGGGAAGGTTTTGACAACTTTGGAACAAAGCCAGTACCCTGGTACTATTGCAGTGCTGTAAAGGAACTAAAGAAGCTCATGTAGAAATGAAATGAATCTAGAAAGAGCCAAGTACACATTTTGCCGCCCCATTGATTAATTAACTGAGCCTCTGACAAGCAGAGCCAATGAAGTGATCTCAGGGGTGTACTTTCTGTTACCCATCCACTCGTCAAGGCTTCTCTTGAAGAGTGTTAGTGAGGGGCTCTGCCTAATGTAGTTAGGAATTTTGTTCCAAAGCATGGGTAGTCTCTGTGATGGTAATCTATCCCTCCAGCATGTTCTATTTATTGTTGTGGCAAGATTTAGCTCACTAGAGCGCATGGCTCACAGTGACTTGGATTTCTTTAGGTGGAGCATGTCCATCAATTCTGAGTTGGACATGACTTTGTAAGTCAGGCAGAGATCACCTCTAAATAAGCGATATGCCACTGAGTACAGCTGGGGTTTTTTCAGTCAGGCTGCATAGGACATATGTTTGAGGCCAGTGATCCTCTTGGTGAGGTGCTTTTGTGGTCTTTCCAGCTGTTGGAAGTGTCTTGTGAGGTACATCCCAAATGGGGCATTGTACTCTATGATGGGTCTGATGAGTGATGAGTATAGGGGCACTATAACCTCTTTATTTCTAGATGCGAACCGCTTAGTAATTAGATGGGCCGCATAAAAGGATTTCCTAACTACTTTGGCAATATGATTGTCAAAGGAGAGATTACTACCTACCTGGGTCCCCAGCTCTCTTATTACCTCTTCTGTATTAAGGGGGCTGCCACCTATGTGGTAATTTGTGGGTGTTTTGCTTTTCCAAAATGGGATGACTATGCATTTTTTGGCATTTAGCTTGAGGCCATGACTTTGACACCAGTTGTCTGTCTCAGTAAGGCCTTTTTGAAGGGTGTCCATGTCAGCTGGAGAGTCAGTTATGGCTCCCAGTTTGCAGTCATCGGCGAACTTGGTTAGCCACAGTCCTCCTGTGTTTGCCTGTACTTCTGAGAAATATATGCCGAACAGTAGGGGTCCCAGAACCGAGCCTTGCGGGACACCAATTGTGACTGGTTTAGATTCGGACCAGGAGCTCGCTATTTTTACCATGTGAGTTCTGTCTGTAAGCCAGTTGGCAACCCATCTTGTGACATAGGGGTTTATGTTCAGGCTGGTAAGTTTTTCTATAATACCCGAGTGAGGAATGGTGTTGAACGCCTTGGCGAGATCAAGGTAGGCTGGGCGAACCACCTTTCCCCTCGTCTATGGCCTTAGTGACTGTCTTGAAGAAGTCAACCAGGTTTAGTAGGCATGATCTGCCCTTAACAAAGCCGAACTGGGTCAGGTCAAGTGTTTGGAGGTTCCCAATGTCTTTGTTAATGAGTTCCATGATGATGCACTCCATAGCCTTGCAGAACAGGCTAGTCAGGCTTATGAGGCGATAGTTACCAGGGTCAGTTGTGGCCCCTGAAATCATAGATATGTACTGCCCAACAGTAGCTATCCTGATAGAAATGCATTTCCTAAGACAATGTAGGAATTGTCTCGTGTTTTCTGACAACCACCTAATTTTCAAACACCCAACACATTATGTATACATAGTATCCGGTGTCAAGACTCTCACATATTGTCAGTACAAACATCAAACAGGCTGTCAGTGATACACAGTACTACACAGTAGTTGATAAACATGCCACAGCACAAACACATGGACCCAAATGTGCTTCAGCTGTTAAAAGTAATCTAGCCAAACCAAAATGACAAACGCCTCCCAGATACATAAATCACAGTAAGTACCATCAGCAACCTCAAAAGCACATTATAACTCATTCAGCCTCAGCTCAAAGTGTCTCTACATATATGCCCATAAGATAGACTACCACAAAATCCAACATTTTGGTGAAAAGGAGATGCTATTGTGAGACACATTGATGTCTCAATCATCAGGCAGAGCAAGGAGAGTATTAGGGTTTTCTATCGGGGGCCAGGATTGCCAGATCATGCATGGACTCAGGTCATTGAACCTCAAGTACCAGTATGACTCAGTCATAGCTCATGTGGAAGCAAATGACCTAAGATGTACCTTCCTGGAGTATACAAAGAGAGAGATATGATGAAACACTTGGAAAATGTGCCTCAGGACCAGTATGAACTTAGCATTGAGTTACATTCCATCTTCACCAAGGATGCTGCCACTATACAAACAAAAAATAATTGATTTTTAATAACTGGCTTAGTTTTATAAGTCATTCAAATGGGCTATACTATTTGCCTGTCTGGGAGGATATGGTTGAAAGTCCATGATGCTTTGCCAAAGATTGTCTTCACCAGTCCCCTCTAGGTCTTTAAATATTGGCTAAAGTCTTGTCCACTCCTAGAGTGCCATCTGATAAAGATAAACCAACCCAGAATAATCTAAATGTGTTACTTTTCAGTGCTGGAAATCTAATCAAAAGACTCCATTTCTTGCAAGCTCTTCTCACACTGGAGAATGTAGATATTTGTGTAGTTAGTGAGATATAGTTTAAAGCTGCAGAGAGCACACTGGCAGTGCAGGGCTATAATGTCTTCCACACATTCATACCAGCTACTACACAGAACAGGACAAAAACATGAAAGTGTCTCAATTTACATCAAAAGCATACACATCTCAAGGCTGGTCAAGGCAGTATGATGCACTTGAACTCGTACAACCAGCTAAGCAAAGTCCCATACCACATCTTTGGGAGTAATAGGTCACTCTCTATGATCCAGTAAGGTCATACCTCTTACTTTAATGATCTCAAGTCAGTTTCCATTTATCCCAGTGTTATACTCATGGGTGAATTCAACTACCCCACTATAAACTGGGAATCTTACACATGACATCATACTTGGGTTGAAAGATTCCTGGACTTTGTCAACATGAATGCTCTGGACCAGATAGTCCACACACCCACTAGTGTTGCCAACACCCTTGACCTAGACCTCACCAACATGAGGAACGTTGCACCCCCCTCCCAAGTTTAACATCTCCATTAGTCAGGTCAGACCATAAAGCTACCTCCTTTGAAATACAGATAAAACATGGGACACCAGATAACCCTGGAACCTTTAGGAATCATTCTAAGGTAAACTTCTTACTTTTAAGTGACACCCTGGCAAAATTTCGACTTCCCTCAAACGCTAGGGAACACAGCTGCTGGACAAACTGAAGAAATAGCCACCCTTGTGGAATCCCAGCATCAGTAAGTTGTATAACAAAAGGAAGAAACTCATGGCTAAAAATAGGAAATGCAATGCCCTACAAAGTAAGAACTCTTTCATTCTACTAAAAAAAAAGAAAAAAAAAAAAACAAACAAACTCATGGGGCTAATTAAGTCTACCAAAGGCAAATTTGAGGTAGATGCAGCCTCTCAGGCTAACGACAAATCTGAGGCATTTCTCAGCTATGTCCGAAACCTCAAAGGCAAAACAGAACAATGTTCCAAACTAATCATAAATGAACCCACTTATACTGAGCTGGAATATATCGCAAATCTACTTGCTTATAAAGCCATATCCAGTTCTGCCCCCTTTTCTCCCCAAGACACCTCTCAAGAAATGCTTCCAGCCTTAGCTTGCCCAAGTATTACTAGGGAACAGGTCCTCAAAACATTTTCCAAGTCCAAAAATACTGTGTTGATGGGACACAATAATATCCCAGGGTGTTTCTTTAGTAGTATGAGGCATGACTTTTCAGGTACACTAGAAGCACTATTCAGTCATAGCCACCAAACATGCTTTATGTCAAGTGAATGGAGGACTGCAATTATTATTACTCTGCCCAAGGGCAGGCCATCCAACTACTGACTCGTAAATCTGATTAGTCTCATATGTAAGGTCATGGAAAGAATAATGATGGACAAAATAAATAATGGCATAAGAAACCTTCCCTCATTGAATCCATCCCAGTTTAGTTTCATTAAGGACAGGTCATGCATACTTAACCAGGTGAACTTCTTTCAGAAGGTCACCAAAGTGATGGACAAAGGCAAAATAGTGCACATTTCCTGCCTTGAAGTGACTAAAGCATTCACCTTAATGCACCACTCAGGCATCATAGTCAAGCTCATGAAATTAGGTATAAACCCCTATGTCATTCACTAGATAGCCTACTTGCTCACAGATAGGATGCAAAATCTCAGGTTAGTTGAGTCTACCTTTACAAAAAGGGCAGTCAGTAGCAGAGTACCCCAGAGCTCGATGCTAGGACTGCTTCTTTGTGGCATCTACCTCTCTGATGCCAGGGTCAACATCAAGGCCCTCTAGCTGACCACGTTTGCATATTTTTGCAAAGTAGGTGCAGCCACAGAATCCCCCAAATACGCAAAAATCCTCCAGGAAGGCCTGACATAGACTAACTACTGACAAAGAGTCATGGTCTAAAACTCAGTGCCAAAAAATGCATAATAATACCTTTCAGAACAATGATAACCCTTGGAAATTACTGCATTGATATACTGCCCTAAAAATTTACCCTTTGGTCAGGGATTTGGGAATGCATTTAGATAGTGACTTAGCCTCTGACCATCATGTGTCGAATGTAGTAAAGAAATCACTCTAAGGTGCACAAGCTTTAGGCAGGGGTATGACATCTAGGTCCAAAGATGTTATTGTTCAATTGTTTTTAGGCATCATTAGAGCAATCACTGAGTACAATGCCTCTTTGGTATGTACCTAACCAGAAATACGTAGCTCGCGGTTCATCCACAGAGGGTCATCACAAAATGTAAACATGGTGTAAACAACAGTCCTGTGCAGACTGCCTCAAAGCCTTACCCTTCTTCTCAGCCTTCTACACACTGCTAAGAAGTGACCTTTGTCTAACCTTCTCTGATCCAGCTATTATGGACCTGTTGTACATCCATAAAACAAATAGCATCAGAAACACCCACTCTATGGACATAAACTTCATCTGCAACATAAGTAGCACATGTTGGAGTGACAAGTATGTTTCCCAGAGACTACTGGAACAGGCTTCTCATCCATGTGAAATAGAGTTCCTCCCTGCAACTATTCACGTACAACTTGGATTTAAGGACAGTGACTCATAACGTTACCCCTGGTCTATCACCTATGTCCGTATTAGATAGATGAGGCTTATAAATGCTCGACCTCTGTTAATATATGAGAGGTATCAAAACCTGTCAATTGGGAAGCATGGCTAGGATTCAAAAGACCCTTTGGAATCATTAACCTAGTAATCACCTATTAACCTATGTTAAAAACTGTATTGTGACTTCAGTCTATTTTTTCTTAGTATTTAATCCAAGTGTGTTTCCTTGCCATCCCTTATGCAGTAACAACAACGTGTTGCCAAACCACAGAGCGGTGCTACACTTCTGGTTATTCAAAAACATAATGGCTGGATTGTTTAAGCTGAACAACCATGAGGATTTTCATTCTGCTTTGGATGGCTGTTTGTATATGAAGACTGCAGCAGAGTGGCTTTTACTGTGTTGCATCTGCTGTGCCTGCCTTCATCAGTTTCTGTTTTTCATTTATGGATGTTCTTGCTGCTTGGTAAAGATTCTTCTTTTGGATGCTCATGGATACCAATGGGACAGTAGGTATTTGGACAGACAGAAGGACTCCAGTAGTGAGTCTTTTAATCTGTTCACATTTGGTGTACAAATTGTATTTGATTTTCATTGTTTGGTGATAAGATGCTTGTTGTCTGTGTGTTGATTAAGCGCAGCTTTGCTGACTGCTTTGGCATTCCAAGTTTAATATTTGGAGTGGTATCATGTGAGCTTTGATAGTTCTCTGGGTCAAAAGTGATTTTGTTTTCTGTTATTACACAGGCCTGGCATTTGTCATGTATGATGTTTAACTTTTGCTGCTGCAGAATTGTTACAGATGGCCTTTGTAATGTTAATGTCTTGCCTGCTGGAGGTGCCAGTTTCCTCTCTGCCCTCTTAATATCTGGACCATCTGCCCCTATGCAATTTGATTTTCTGCACCACTGTTTTAATATTTTCTAAATTTTCCATGTCAGAGTTAGACATTTGGGTTATGGACAATCGGCTGTAATTTTAGATATTTCGCTTATGTTATTGCAATGGTGCTTAGAAATTTGTAGCAACATTTGTTACTTTGTAACAATATTTTATTATGTTTCCTGTCATTTTCATAGGAATTGTTTACCTTACTTTGGTCTAACCTTTGCTTAGTCAAAATGTGTCCACCCCAAAGTCGATTCCTGTTATTGTTATTTTTTCTGGTCATACTATCTGGATTACCTTGCTCAGGCTAGTAATTATTGATAAGTGCTTAGATAGGCTGTCTAATAAATGACAACTTGATCTGAACTTGAACCTTATTTTTACATGTTATATTTACAAATATCACCACAATCTGACCTTACAGCAGTATTTCATTATGTTGTAATTGAAGCTGCCACTTACAAGTTATAATTTCTTCCATCATATACAAATAAAAGTTGTTTTAACTTCTGACCTAGAATGACAGTTCTACACAAATACTTTATTATTGACCTTTAATTCCAGGGCTTCACTGAAAATAGGCCCAGCTGCATACCCTGGTCAACAAAGCATAAACAAGCAATAAATAACAGTCTAAATCGGAGTGGGAATGCAGTTCATTTCTTTCCCTAGCTATATCTTACTCCCGCTTTAGATATTTCAGAGACAGAATTTGTTCATGGTGCCATATAAGATAAGGTTTAATAAAACAAGACAGCAGACTAACCAGTTCCTGATCAAAATGGTTTGTTTCCTGTCTCACCAGAAAGCTGTTTTGCAGAACCTTAGACTCTTGTCTATTCTATAAAATGAAAGGAAGGAGGGCAACCAGTTACAACATTGTGAGCCAGAAACATTGTGTTGCATACCTTGCAATTGTCCAAATTTCACAGAATGTTCAGACTTTTGCCTCATATTTTTGGCCTATTTTTTATAAAATTTGTGGTTTTCTGGCAAATTACTGAAGACTGAAATCACTAAATAATGACAAACGTTTGCGTTTCAGATTTTATAGCCTTCAGAAAATGCATGCTTACATAATTTTTGTCCTAGCAACAAGTTTATAAGGGCAATTTTTAAAATCTGCCCCTATATTGGGCCATTGTCCCCCCATTATTACTATAACTGTCCCCCTGAGGGAAGAATTTATTATAACTTGTACCTAGAGCTGCTGGAGGCACTCACCATCCAGCCAAATACCCTATTCATGGAAGACTTCAACTACCCTTCTATAGATTGGGAAATATACACTGACTCCATACTGCAGACACAACATTTCCTGAACTTTATTAACACAAAAACCCTTGACCAGGTAGTGCACACTGCAACCAGAGGTTAAAACATACTGGACATAGTACTCACTAATATAGGAGAGCACTGCACCCCCCCATGTCACATCCTCACTGGTGAAGTCTGACCACAAAGCTGTCTCCTTCAAGATAAACATCATTATGGAAAACCCAGCAAAGCCTGTAACAGTTTGAAACTATTCTACACCAAACTGCATTGCAACCAAGTAAAAAAACAAGTGAACAAAGATAAACAATCATACTACAGTAGAGAGTCAATTAACTAATTTGGACCTAGGGTAGTTCGGATAATCAAACGATTTAGATAATCAAACATACATTGAATCAGATAAAAAAACTTCTCAAATCTTGTTTTTTTTCTGCATGCAGGGAATACACTTTTCAACCATTCAGTGATTCCAGTGGACAGTAAAGAACATTTTTCATGCTACAAGCTCAAAAAGCATGCACATGCAAATATGTATAAAGTTTACATATTCAGAATTTATGATTTTTCCTTCCCAAAAACTTTGGAAGGCTGCATTCAGATAACTGATATTTCAGATAATTTATGTTCAGATAATTGACTCTCTACTGTACACTCACCTTCAATATGAACATAATTCTAACCCCGAAAAAGTTCTGGTCTTCCATCTCAAACCTACTAAACCCCATGACTAATAAAGAACATTGCTCCAATCTAAATGCCTCACCTTTCCAAGTAGCAAAGGAATTCAACAACCACTTTATAACTGTACGTTAATTTTTTGGATGATGTATTTATTGTGTGGAACAGGTCGGCAGAAGAACTAATTTTTTTTTGTTGAATACTTAAATCAAACTACATCTTTTATTAGGTTTGCCTCAAAATGGAGTTATTCTGACATTAGATATTTGGATGTGCATATTTTTAAAGATATTTCTAACAACTGACAGGTTAGTAACATTCATAGAAAGTCTACTTACTCAAATAGCCTTTTGCACTATGATAGTTGCCATCCTGAACATCAAAAAGGGGGGATTGTGAAGAAACAATTTGTGCATATTACTAGAATGGTTATGGAAGATGACACATGTCAATTGGAGGCTAAGTGTTTGACTGACATGTTTGTATCCCAAGGCTACAGTCAGCTCTAGTATATAACAACTTGGGGGAAGTTAACCAGAAAAAGTTGAATGGTTATTATGCACCACTACCTAGAATTAAGGATGATGACAGATTGGGTTTTATGGGGAACAGAAAGATTAACAATCAATATTTTTTTTCTTTCATTTATTACACCTATACAATTGACAATGCTCATATTTTTGGAATCTTGATTTTTTTTTTTTAACCAGAGCCCCTGAGCATTGTAGCTCTCCATGCAGGTAAGGTTCCTTCTACACCCAGCCATTTAAGTCCTGTTTCTGTGCCCTGCTTCCAACCCTTGTTCAACATAGTTTATTAAAAAAAAAAGAGTTTCTTCTTTCAAACTGTAGCAAACAGTTGCTTCAGTTTATACCCTACCTGCATGGAGAGCTACAATGCTCAGGTTCTGGTTAAAAAAAAAGTCTTCATTGCAAACAACTGCTACAGTTTATACCCTGCCTGCACGGAGCGCTACAGCATTCAGGTTTGGGAAAATATCTTTCTTTTTTTTTTTTTTTTTTTACTTTTAAACTGTAAAAATTGCTTGCTACAATGTAGCTAGCATTTGCTACAGTTCAGACTGCATACAGAGTGCTACAGCACTCAAGTTTGACTGAAAACGCAATACCGGCTTTTAAACGCCAGTATTGCATTAAAGATAGATTTGCACCCAGGGCAGTTGCCCCTCTCACCCTGCTCTAGTTACGCTATTGTATGTAAGTGAGAACAGAATGTACACATGTAAAAAGTCTGTATATCTACAAGCAACTATTGTGGTATCCTATCGCTCAATGCTCTATTGAATTTACTAAACCAGCTAGGCAGGTGATGGTAACCCAAGTGGGAGACATTAGCCAAATAATTACCACCTGTTGCACATATTAAGTGATATAATGACTCAAGGGCAATGCTGTGTCACCATGAATGTTGAAACTCAATTCATCTAGGATAAGGGCAGTACAGTTATGTAGTTATACATTGTTGCCTTGCAGTAGTGGATTTTATAATTTGGTTTTTGGTGAGATGCAGTCTGTGTGGAACTGCATGTCCTTTCTGTGACAGCTTGAGTTTCCCTTGATGCACTGGTGTAGTCCAACATTGTAAAGATGTGTCATAAATGAAACTGTGATCCTCACATTCTAGCACCTTTTTTAATTTCTCTAAGTCTTTTGGGTTCTAATATGATGATGGGAATGGACCCAATTCCTAAGTCAAAGTGTGATTAAAGTTCAAGAAATTACCATTGCCTCAGTCTTTGATGTTAGCCAAAAGTGCTTTTTGCAGCACCCACAATGTGCCCAGAACTAACTCCTTCTGCAATTCATATAGAGTTACATGTACTGTAAATTCATTTTTATGAGACCAGTTGCTCCTAACATTATTAGAACTGTCAGGGGTTACTTCTTCCTCATTGCCCTCATTTCTGGCTGCAGATCCTGGTGTTTTATAACTTCATGTCACTCTGTACTTTAGACACTGTAATCACTGGGTGTAGCAACTTCAATGATCAGTGCTACTTTTGTATTCTTTTCATGGACTACTATATCTGTTTTTCTCACATCTGTTTTCTTATCTGTAGCTAATGGGTGATCCCATGTGATATAAACTTCATCATTTTGTATAATGCTTTGTGGCTTATGTTTCCAGTGCTTCTCAATATTTGCATAATCTCTACTACAGCAGTCCTTGCCATATGTGTGCACGTGTATGTGAGTGTATGTGAGTGTGTGTGTGTGTGTGTGTGTGTGTGTGTGTGTGTGTGTGTGTGTGTGTGTGTGTGTGTGTGTGTGTGTGTGTGTGTGTTGTGATCAACTGCCGCCCATTTTTGGGATTAGTTTAACTGCTTTTTTTCTATTGAATGCTAGGATAAGGTTTGGCTTACCAGTGACCATTGATTAGATTAAGATGATTATAAGCGAATAAATAAAGGCCTTTTTTTTCATACTGAAAATACTTTTTGTCATTGTAGCTCTTGTCTTCAAAAATTATTGGGACCACAAATATTCTCATTATTTATACTTGCAATAATCTGTGAGCTATGGAGGAGGGAGTCAGGAAGCAAATTCCTCTCAGTGGGTGCCAGTGGAAAAAGAATAGCTTCGCACACTGAATTATATACGTTTTGCAATAACAGTGAAAATAATTTATAAATATGAACATTGTTCCTATACTCCTTTCCAGTTGGGGTTTTCATAGGTTCATAGGGTCATAGGTAAGTACTAAGCTAGCTTCCTTTGCCGATTTTAAGTCTAACCAATGTACCTTTCTATGTTTGAATTAATCTTTCCCATCGGTTAGATATTGTCCTTACCCATCCCATGGTTAATAATTATATATTACTCCCAATAAGAATAAATGAGATTATACCATAAATAATTTGAGGGGACCCATGCATGAGATAAAGCATTTAGGAGATGCCTCTGTCCATTAGTAATACAGGGGACAGTCCTAGGGTACATTTTCTGTTTTCCATCCATATATCTAGGTTGCACTTGAAAATGGACAGGAATGAACATTTTTTATGTAGGTAGTGAGTCTGTTCCACAGCAGTGGTATCCCTTGAGAAATTTACCTGTCCCTCCAAACCATTCTGTTGATGCTGCGGAAGAGGATTAGATCCCTAGACTGTGTCTTGCTGATGCTATTTGACTTGGTGATGTAAAGCAAATCTATGAGTAATGGGTTGGAGGATGCCTTGTATGTCAGACACAGTTAGCAGTCTGTAGGATACCAAGTATATTGAGAGGGCATTGAGTCACCCCATGTAGGATGTGACTCTCAGGCCTTGTATCCTTTTAGTAAGGTATCTTTGTATCTTTGTGGATGTTCCAGTTGTTGCATGTGTCTGGACAGATACACATCAACGGGGGCAAGATTAGCAATAGTGTAGCAGCCATCCTTAGTGTCCTCAAGAAGTGTCCTTCCTCTTCAACCCACTGAAATACATCTGTAAGCCCGCAGCCACCCAGAAGTGTATTTTGCCTGGACTGCTTCATCCTGCACTAACTAAAGTGCTGTGAAGCTGGAATCTATATCATCCCAGCTAGGACATATAAAATACTTGAGTAGCAACAGAACCGCCACAGTGTAGGCTATTCTCCTATATTTTTGTACACTGTTAAAAGAGGTTCACATTATTGTACTCTAAGGCAAGAGGCTAGCACACTACGGGACCCAAACCCCCACCTCCTCACAGTTCACTTCTAACTCAACAAATAGAGCCAACACATAATTCTACCTCCTGCTCTGACCAAGTTACTCCCACTTTTATCCAGCTTCTCTGCACTCTATCAAACTCTATAGTAATTCTGCTTACTACAGTGTACAAGGTATCTACCATACTGACCTGCACTAGCTGCAATTCACTGATTGTTATTGTGCTTGCAGTCAGATCCATGTAGTGGTTCATCCTGCTCCATTCACCCTTTGCTACACTCGGGCTCACTCCACTCCTCTACCCTACCCCCATTCCCACCCACCCCCACTTTCACTGCATTATACTTATCAAGGCCCACCCACTTTCCAACATCCAATCAGAACCCACACTTATTACATTAATTAAGCCTGTTCACCACACCAACTCAGGAAAAACCCACTTATGATTATCTACATTCATACACCTCCCTTCCCATTCCATTACCACACCCACTTAGGCAACACATACTTGCCATTATCTACTTTCACACACCTCCCTTCCCATTCCATAACATCATACCCTAATAAAATGTCCCCCCTTAATAACAAACACCTTCACCACACAGCCATGTGTATCATCTGTAGCTCACTACTAGTACTTTTCTACTCCCTCACATCATACTACACACCATTACTAGGCAACAATTCCCCTCCCTGGCAAGCCTCCTCATTGGCCCACCAATATAGTCCATTTCACATTCCCATATCACCAAACCTCTTCAATACCAGCCACATAGATTACCACACTAATAAAATCCTGCCTCTGTCTGCATCATCCCACACCTATCAAAAACACACTAAACTACTACACAAAGTTACCAAGTTAATCTAACCCCTTAACAAACAATTAAACCACTCCAAGGACATACACTCCAATCCTGGCCCCAACCCCCTTCAAAATATAGTAAACACCTCTAGCACCATTGACCCACGCCTACTATACCAGAAACATAAAATGTCCCTTCTCCTCCTTAACATAAATGCAAGAAGTATTGGAAACAAAGTCCATGACTTGCATGCCACACTCTCCAACTATTTTCCAGATACTATTATACTTACAAAAACATGGCTGAAACCCAGCAGTAACAACAATGAAATCGTAGCTCCTGAATTCAATATTCTATGTAAAGACAGGGTATCCAAAAGGGGTGGAGGAGTAGCTATCTTATTCAAAGACCACGTATTGGTTGATTGTTTACAATTAAGCATCCCCAACTTCGACAATGCAGAACTTATCTGCACCAAACTGACATGTAACCCCAAAAAACAAATTAACATCATAAGTGGTTATATCCCACCTGGGAACAATATTCCCACACTAGAGAGTATACTATACTGGCTCTGCAATTCCCTCCCACAGGAAACTATCCTGATGGGTGACTTCAATGTTGACTGGCTCAACTGCTCCTCTCAAAACCCAACATCACATATTAATCTACACAAGTTCACCCAACTTATCACATCTCTTACAAGGATTGACAAATCTTCCAAAGGACACTCTATCCTGGACTGGAGTTTAGTGAAAAACCCATCCCTGTCAGCTCAATCATGCTGCCTCCCTGATGGTCTGAGTGACCATCTGCCAACATTTCTACTAAGATCCCATACTCACCATACCAGCCAATCAACCTACCGACTAATTAGAAGTAAAAAAGCTTCAACCCAAACTGGTTCATCTCCCCACTAAATAGCTGCAACTGGAAATCCTTCAGGCAGCTACCTCTTGAAGATGCAGTCAACTCCTTCAACACCACTTTCCTTGATATACTAAACTGCCACACACCCTCTCGAACAATCAGAGCAAAATCTAACTATGCATCCTGGCTTAGTAGGGAATGCAGATCCTTACTCAAGGCTAGACATAAGGCATGGGGACAGTTTCACAAACACAAAACCCAATCAACAAGGCAACATTATTAGAACTGTGAAATAAAGCCAAGAAATTAATAATATCAGACAAAATCAACTGCTTCCACAATATCCAGAAAGAATACCATAATAACCCTCAAAAATTCTGGGCTGCAATTAATAATTAACTTCCACCAGGCAAATCAGCTTCACCTTCCCCAACAGCCATCAGCCCCAAAAACATAGCAATTCATTTCAATAAAGACTTTACTGAAACTATCCAAACCCTTGCTAATTCTCACACTGTCTCCAGCACCCCAACCCCACACATGGCCCAACACAGCACCAACTCCCAAAATAGCAGCAACCTCCTTAAATTCCACCCAGTGTCTGTTGATACCACAAGAAAACTACTAAGAAAACTAAAACCTACCACATTAGCCACCAACAATCTCCCAGCAGAATTTCTGCAAATTGCAACAGATGCTATAGCATGTTGAGTAGTCATACTCATAAACAGATCATTATCAGAGAACATAGTTCCAGATATCTGGAAAATCTCAAGCAAAATACCTTTACATAAGGGAGGTAACTCAACTAAACTTACTAATTATAGGCCACTTGCCATCCTGTCCCCCTTATCTAAAATTCTAGAGAGGACTATACACACCCAATTAATGTCCTACCTTCACACACACATAAACTATTATCAAATACTCAATATTGTTTCCTCCCCTCTCACAGCACTACCATAGCCCTCATGTCCTTCACAGATACAATGAACCACTATAGTAGCAAGGGACTATTTGTATCGGCCACATTTTTAGATTTGTCTAAGGCCTTTGAAATGGTCAGTCATGACAAACTCATCAGAATCCTCTCCACCCTAAATGTCAGTAACTTCACTATCACATGGTTCAGAAGCTACCTATCAAGATGACAACAGGCCATCCAATGGCAACAACTCTCCCCTCTTCTCCCTGACCTTATTGGTTCCACAAGGCTCCATCCTTGAACCTCTACTTTTTACCATCTTCACCAACCCGTTCCACATTGCCACACTACACGCCACTGTCATACAATATGCTGATGACTTACTCTAATCTGCACAGCTTGCACCTTACAAGACCTTCACACCATAACTCAAGACTAATTTATATCCATTGATTTGTGGCTCATCAACTCCCAACTCATACTAAACCCCAACAAAACAAGCTCTTTTTCTTCTCCCCAACAAAATCGACCTCTTCTTCCAAACTTTTACCATCCTATCCAAAACTAAAACTACCATCACCCCAACAACTCATGCCAAACTGTTAGGCATAGAAATCGACAACAACTTGAAGTTTGACATATAGCACAAACCATTAAGAAAGTCCACATGAAACTAGGTCTACTTTACAGAAACAAACAATTCCTAACTAGAGACACAAAAGCTACTATCATTCACATGCATCTCCTAAATTCCCTCCTATATGCCGCCCCAATCCTAACCAACTTCAGCAAATCTGAACTATCCAAACTCAAATCATGTTGTAATAAAATTGCAAAGTTTGCCACTGATGCCCCATACAGAATACATCACTGTACTGCTCTTAAACAGCTAGGATGGCTAGAACTTCCTCAAGTTCTACAGTTTAATCAGTTGACCTTTTCCCACAAAAGACTGTATCAACCAGACAAAACCCCTACCCTCCAAAAGCTATTACAACCATACAAAACCACCAGACCCCACCGCTCTAATAATAAATTCCTACTAAGCTCCACCAAAGCAAATAACACAGCTGGGGAATCGTTCTTCTCAAACTACATTCCTAAAATATGGAACAAACTGCCCACCCAAATTACTACCTGCTGCTCTTTAACACAGTTTAAAAAAACTCCTAAAACTACACCTGAAGGACACCTGGCTCTGTTCTTGTAACTGCTCTGGATAGACCTCTAACTATTTAACTCTACCTCTCTAACTAAGTTTTTTTATTTCACTGATTTCATAATAAATCCTACTGAGGCATTTGTCCTCACCTTACTCTCACTAGTCTTTCTTTCTCATGCACGATGAATGACTTATGTACTTATGTACATACTCATGCTGTGATGTCTACTGTACATATTTATCTTATATCTATTATATTTATCATTCTATAACTATTATGTTGACACTTTGAGCTTGATTGCAGGCAAGCCAATTTCCTTTTAGCAGTGTGTGTAAGCTTTATGATTTTTGTAACTGTGTGTTAGTCTTATATTACTTGTAACTCAAACTTGAATGTTTTTGCATAACTGGAGCTTTTCTCCCCGGGCCTCCACTGAAAAAGGACCTATGTCCAGTTGGACTTTCCCAGTAAACAAATGTAAAATAAAAATAAAAATAAATAAATTATATTCAATGATTGGCTTAATGAAGGCTGAGTAAATGTGATGACTTTCCAAAGGATACAATAATGCATTTGTTGGCATTTAGTTTCAGAACATGATTTTGATACCAGTTATTTATTTGAGACAAAACTTCCCACATGATGACTAAGTATTTGGAGATTCAGCCAGAGCCTTTTGGTGTTGGCATTTACTTCAGAAAAGTAGATGCCAAATAGGAGAGGTCCCAGCACTGTACTCTAGGGGACTCCACTAGTGACCGGTCTCTTTGTGGAGGTAACTTCCCCTATTCTGATTATCTGCATCCTATGTGTGAGCCAGTAGGTAATCCAGCAGGTGACATAAAGAGTTATTCCCACTTTGTTTAGCTTTTCTACTAAGCCTGAGTGGGGAATTGTGTTAAAAGCTTTGACCAGGTTGAGGTTGTGTGGTGTGTACCATTTTGCCTCCATCTATTGCTTTGGTGACCTTTTCAAAAAAATCCACCAAGTTGAGTAAACATGACCTACCCTTGACAAATCCAAACTGAGAAGAGACCAGGAAATGCACCAATGTAACATAAGCCCTGAACTAGCCTGACACACACTCAGTACACAAAAATGAAACCTGGGCTTAATAACAACAATTAGACCACTTAAATCATCAAAAATGCAGCACAGCTATGTAATGGAATCACTAATATTGGTTTAAAGAACTTAAATAGTTTAGCTAAAGCAGATACAGACTGTTAAAATGAATTTAAAATCAGATCAAGAAATGAAACAATTGTTTTTCCTCTATCTTGTAGAACCATTACAATGCAACAGTTTTCGTTTTCTGCAACTATCTAAAATCTGATTATTGTGTATATAAATCATAAGAATAGTTCCATGTGCATTGGCCTCAGATTATGAGATGTTAGGTAAAGGACTGCTGTAAGAAGCATAATTTTAAGGGGATTTTATTCAGAAAGGTGTGTGTCCTGTAGCAGTTTCTCGTTCCTAATCATCATTGGTTATATTATATTACACTGCATTTGTGTGATGACAGTAGGAGACAGCCTCCAGTACTTCTCTCCACTTTCCCTAATACTTTCTGCATCTTCCTCATGCCCTCCTGAATGTCCATATGGATTTTGTCTCCATCATCCATTCTAGAAGTCCCTTACAGTGGCTGATGATGTCCTCTCTTTCTCACCATTCTTTCTATTCAGGGTGAACCTTTCATATCTGCGTGAATTAATTTTGTGCACTCACATGATTTATTTTCTGGTCTTTAATAAGTATAATCACATTTCCAAGTCAGGTTTGTTTAACTAAACACCTTTGAGTAATATCAGTTTTAAAGTCACCCCATGAAGGAATGTTATGATCAAGGCCACTTGTTTAAGGTGACTAAATTACTAAAATTTGTGATATAAAGTTATAGCACCAGCAGACATAATTTTTGGTGCTCAGTTTCTACAAAAGCTAATAAATTGTAGTTGTTGCTTTTTGAGACAGGTGGGTTTCTGAAGTCTATATATAATGGTTTTATTCACTTGAAGCTCACGTGAAGTTTAGCAAAGCAAAGCGTCATATACCATTCTGTTAAACTTCAGAGTAATCACTCCTTCTATATAAATCAATACCACTCAACCTTATTTGCAGGGAAGAAGGAACCCTTCTGATCCAGGCTGTAAAAAGATATAGACTAAAATCACGTTTTCATCATATATCGACTTATTATCTTTCATTCTAAACATTTTCACTTAATGGTTTCTTAGTTAAAACAAAACATGGAAACCACCTGCTACTACTCTGGCCTAGTGATTAGGGAGGTGATTTCAATTATGCATCAGCTTACCACTATTACCCAGAATGTTTAAGCTTGCAGGTAACACATCTGGTGACTAATGAGCACAAAAAGTAAATGCATTCCCAATCAATATTTACAGCCACTTTTCCAAAAAGAAATGAAAACAAACATTCAAAATTATAGCACTAAAAATTGTGAGAAATCTGAAGTGTCTTGCTGTTCTGAATGCCCTATCAGAATGGAAATGTATGTATCTGTTAGCTATTCTCCTTCAGTCATTTTGTTTTTTCCCTGTTTTTGGCTATCCCACATCTGACCATTCATAGCTCCAAGTGCCTCTCCTTTATCCAAACTGGTCTGCTAATCCTGACTGTCCTTTCTTGGGCTCTCTTCAACTATGTTCAGAGCCAGTGAGGAGGCTGAGGCAACCTGGTGCAGGTCCACATTACTGTAGAGTGAGTGTTTTCTAGAAAGTCTAACCCCTCCCCCTGCACATACTCACACGCACACAGGCACACACATAGACACACACACACATAGACACACACACACACACACACACACACACACACACACACACACACACACACACACACAGACATGCATTTTGGGAGATTGGTATGCAATAGGAACTGCAATGTATTGCTTACATCATTGGTTGATGCACAGATAGTGCCATACCCCCTATTACACTGGAATGAACAAAGCAAAACTATTAAAAACAATATAAATGCCACAGCAGCTTTTGTTCAACAACCTACAAACCATACAAAAAAAGAGAAATACTATTGCATACAGCATATTGTGTTTTTTTTCTGGGGGCTTACATGCTTGTATTCTATCTGACATTACTCAGTGCAGGTCTGGGATTCTTCAATAGCTAATAATGCTATATTGTTGCAGCACATACCTCCAGAGTAGGATCATGGACAAATGGGGCCTTATGTTTGGTAATGAATCAAGCTCCCACCAGCCATAGCATTATCCAACTACTTGGCTGTCTCTTCCCAGGTACCATTAAACCTGTTCAAACCTGTCAGTGTACATACTATTTTCTTCTTTACTTTTGAAATTATCACAGAGATTTGGATTTCCTTTAAAACTTTTATTTCAAATTTTATAGAAAAAGCAAAAATCTATTATCTAAACAAAACATTCTCACTTTGAAAACAGATTTAGCATGATAAGCAATAAACTTCTTTTCATTTGAAACCCACATTTAGTGAAAAAAAATCTGGCATTAAACTACAAAAGATGCACTGGGATTTATATTCAAGTAGAATATAGTGAACTACTAATTAGCAGCTGTGTGAAGGATGCAGGAATTCAGAAGTCAACTGTGCAATGCATTTGCTAACAGCCTAGGGCAGCCAACTGGACACGTGTCCCTTTTTCAGGAGCAGCTCAGGAGTAATGAACAGTGAAGTAACTTTTTGAGACTCACACAGAAGACAAACAAAATCTGATGAACTCAAAGCCTATATTAAAAGAAGTAGCTCTTTAACAGATCATAGCCTTACTCATCTGCACTAAGTGATAAACAAACTGTTGTAGCCCAAACACAGTGTATTGCACACCTTTGTGCTTACAAAAACAAGCTAAATTAAAAATATATTCATAGTTAAAGTATTAACTTTTAAGTCATAGGCTTCATGCTGTTCAGCTTATTCACAACTAAATAAACACACTATCAACACAACAAGAAAACTAAAGTTAATGGCTCATTTGATGATGCTCCTATAAAATACAACCAATTTCCTTACTTTATATCATAAGTACTCCAGTTCACAGGTAGGTACTAGTCTTGAAGTTCAGAGGACCATTAAGTAGCCTAGCCCAAATTTCCAGTTTTCCCACAGTACTGCCTAGTTAAGTAATTTGCTGAAGAAGATAGCATAAATATGAGGCAAAATCAAAAATGTTGTGCAAGACAGGATAAAAATAAGAGCAGACTTGTCTAAAGCACTTTAAATGTTAACAGAGTAACAGGTTTTGCATTAACATGTATTATATCTGTTTATTTTATTTTTTATCCTTTGTTAACCAGGATAGTCCCCCTAGGGTAGTAGCCTCTTTTCATGGGAGACCCAAGAGTTTATTTATACTACTAGGGAAATTTAGCCATAGCATCAATGAGCTTTCCCCACTGTTTTTGATAATTGCTGTGGGATATTTTCAGATATAGTCATCCACCTGAGCTAACATTAACTCAAGCAGATGGGATCCAGTTTAACGTGGTTCTATACTGAAACCTTGAAACACAAAAAGCTTAAGACTTACACAATCAAGCACAAATGCTTGAATCTTTTAAGCTTGAAAATATACCCAAAACATCTATTTTTGCAGAGGGGGCAAGCCCGGCTGCACCATCTACTTTTCTTGTTACTTATACATTCCAACTTCAAGATTGCGATGCAGTAGGAAAGGATCAATACCCTGTAGTCCTACACAATTCAGATTATGGAAAAAAGGAAACTATTCTGTTTCTTTTTGACAGTTTTGAGTTTACAAGATTTTAACATTGGGCTTTGTCTTCTATATTTTGAGCTTTTGTAATTATGAGGTTCTAAGGGTAAGCCATTAAACATCTCTTCCAAAGGACAACACACTTAGGAGTATAGCACCCCCATGCTACTCTGCAGTGTCATCAAGCAATCTACTTGATGTGGGAATAGAACCCACAGCATTCTGTGCCAAAGGTTCATGTGCTACCTATTCCACAACTGAGACTAACTATGAAACACAAAACTACGTAACCCTATCACTCACACAAACTGCAAACGTCTGTGATTTACAAAAATAAATAAATAAATAAAAAATTTAAAGAAGGTCTGGCAGTTGGTTTAGAAGAGTAAGGCTGTTGCCTCCCAGTAGTTAAGGTTCAGAGTTTTACTCTGAACAAAGTTGCTTAATTTGATAGTGCTCCCTAACTGGGGCATTAAACACACACACACACACACACACACACACACACACACACACACACACACACACACACACACACACACACACACACACACACACACACACACACACACACACACACACACACACACACACACACACACACACACACACACACACACACACACAGTCCAGGTAAAAGACAATCATTCTCTGCATATCTTTTGAGCTAACAAATAATGTGCTGCCTGCTCTCTAATCTATGTTGATGTTACTTGTCTCTACTACTCTCTGTTAATTGAATTTTCTGCTCTTATGTCCTGACACTGAGGCCATCTCATACATCTATGGAGGCTCAGGCTGCTCTGTGTTGATTGGTGCTGGTCCTCTTGACATCCTAACACATATGTGGATGGTAAGGCTGTCCAGAGGATTTTTGCTTTTTTTTTCATTTTTTTATCCAGGCTAAACCCTAGACAGCTGTCTAGGTCACCTTGTGCTGGATCTGGCTCTGTGTTGAGGAACTTAATGATGAGCAAGTTAACTGCTAGCCAATGTCTTATCAACATTTAAAATAAATGTAGCTAATCAGAATGGCCAAACAGCAGCTGGTGAGTTTCAAATGGTTTAGAGTTAACAATTAATGTTTAAATCTTTTAATAATCTGATATAAGTGTATAAATGAAAGGTGTTTTTGGGGGGAGGGGAGATGCATTGTTATTAATTCACAGGTTGTAACCACTGAAAATGAAGTGAGAGTTAATAAAAGAATGTGATGTTAAAGTTAATGTAGCTAATAATGTGAGCTTTAGTGTAACTAATAATGTGAGCTTTAAAGTATGATGTTAAGTTACCATTGTTAACAAATACCAGTTATTGTTTCCAGTCCATGAAGATGGTCATCATTTTCCACAGTAAAGTGGTATTTTTAACACTATTGCTTATATTTGTGATTAGGACAAGTTAGCTTGCACATGTCCTTTGGTCATTGGGTAGAAAGGGATGCACAAACAGGTCAATATTATACAACCTATGCGTGGCTCTGTGGCATAGTGATGAAGCCCTTACTGTGCCTCAGACTACACATGCTTGATTAGCAGCATGAGAGCTGGAAGGAATATGGTGGGATGATGGGAGTGAGCAGTTGATGTCCGTTTGCCATTCCTGTAGGAAGAAAGGAAAGCAGTACAGGTTTACTGCATTGCAAGCTCTTGGTCAGCTATGTGCCACATAAGCACAGAGACACTTAGGAGGTTGCACATATATTGAGATGCACATGAAACTCACTGGGCAGTGATCATAGAGTGGGCAAGGCTGCATGAGGGGGCAGGAGTTAAGGCACACTCCCCAGTAGCAGTATGACATTGTACCAGCATCCTTAATTTCTTCACCAGCCCCCAGTGTGTACTTGGGTTAATCCTGGAGGAGACTAAACTTGGTTCGGTTGGCCTGGTATACAAAGAGAAGAGTTGGTGGTAGCTGATGGTCAGATGCATGTTGTAAAAAAAATTACACAGACCAAGGCAATCGATTTAGTTGATGTACTTCATCACTGTAAGTCAGACAATTGGTTGAAAATACACGACTGCTATTCCTTTTAAAAGGAAGGGAAATCTTATGGTGATTTGCAAACGCCTTAAACAAATTTCTTAGTGAATGAGCAAGACTGTTTATCAAACCTAGTGCAAAACAATAAGAATCAACATTAACAGACTGAAAGGAGAACTGTTCAAAAGCAAAAACAAGTAGTGTCTCATTTACAGAAAGAACTTTAAACTGTTAGAAGGCACTGCCACACAGCCTCAAACAAAACTGAGTAATACATCTTTAAGATAAAAACTGAGGTGGAGTTAAGGTAGGAGCTATCACAGCTTGAATAAAAAACTCTGATGACTATTGGATGCTGTCATACTTTGCTGCCCTTTGCATCACAAACTAAATTAGGAATGAGCTGCCTGTTAACTGCTTGACATTATTGTGTACCTATGCAAAGCTCATAACTAGTTAGTACTGCTCTGTTTCCGACCGTCAGTAACTACCCAGTGACTATTTCAATATTCAGGTTTACACTCAAAGTGTGTAACTTCTTTTGGATAAAACTCTTCTTGGTTGCAAGTATTGTGTGTAGTACTTCTCCACTTTTCCTCAATTGTTTTGAGGAGTATAGTCATTATCTGTGGAGTACACCATCAAACTTCAACATAGATATTCACATTTCTGTTAAAGACATAATAGTAATTTACCTGCCATTTATCCAGTTCCACAAGTTACCAGAAATATTACCGTGTAAAATGTACATTTCAAATGACAAAAGCATTACAAGAGGCAACTTTTATAATAAAAATAATTTGATTTAATTGCTGAAATTCTGGAGCTAGCACTAAAGCTTAAAACAAATATACATGTCTCTGGTAAATATAAACCTTTAAAAGTATTTATAGTGAACAGAGAAAGAAGAGGAGAAGAACAGTAAAAAGAAGAGAAGGGGTTGTGGTTTGGTATAATAGTTAAGGTATTTACCTCCCAGTCACAAGGTACAAGGTTTGATTCTCACCTTTGAAAGGGAAATTGGCTAGGCTCAGAATGGCCCAGTAAGGAAGCTAGCCTAGTATTTACCTATGAACCTAAGAAAGATAAGAAAAAAAAATAAACAGAAGTCAAGCTGGAGATGGGTCACCTTTGAGGTCCAGGTGCTAAAACCTCTTGTTTCCTGTACACTGATTATAGAAATCTGAATGTTTCTTGTTCTCGCTTTGACTCCCATAATTTTTATGGCTAATGTTACTAGGGTACTCATAAAACTTGGGAAGGTTACAGAAATATACACTATAAGTTATTTATTTCTGTTACAATGTTTAAAAATGCCAATTTTTTCAAAACAAATATTGAGCAGTGAAAGTAAATTATACAGATGGAGATGCAATGCAATATTTTCTTATCTGATTTGGTAAACATTTGCAGAGCTGTCTCTACCTATTCAGCACTTGACAGCTGTATGGAATATATTGATATATTAAATGTACATTGATTTAATAATGTATGCCTACATCTATGGATTTATGAATATATGTAGGTATGCATTTAGTTGAAATTATTCCAGTCTGAGAAATGCCATCAAATGTAATATCTCCCTATCAGTTCAAGGGAGCAATTAATAGCAGTACGTCAAGATGTCTCAGGTTAAATTATGAAGAAAAATATTAACAGTGAACATAGGTTAGCAGCAGTTGAATGAATTCTGAGATTTACTAAATACCTATATCTTTTTTACACAAAAGGTCTAAGCTAAAGTCTCAGAATTTCTAGGTGGTAAACAATGAGGAAAATTTACACACACACACACACACACACACACACACACACACACACACACACACACACACACACACACACACACACACACACAAATGTATGCATACATATGTACACATACACATAATCCATATGTTTGTGTATATTTGGAAAGTTCACATTTGCAAAACTTAGATTTAGCAGCTTATTCTACATTTGTTTATTCAGTTTTTACAACTCAGACTGCAAGATGCAGTAAACAACAAAGACATAGATCTAAAATCTATGGACTATTTTAATAATGAATGTTTATTAAGGCATGATATATTCAGAAGACTTAATGACCCATTAAGTTTTATCTTATTATTTTGGCTCTCACTATTTTGTTATGAAAGTACATATTTTTGCCTAATATGGAAAAAGTCAGGGGTAAAATGAGATAATTCCTAGAAATCATTTTCATTTATAGTATATAGCTCTATTCATTAATTTCTTTTTTATATAATATGACTCATAAGCCTCTTTCTCATAACCCATTAGTGAATATGATGCAGTAGTGCTTGGTATTTGTAATGGCACTATAAGAATGTAGTTCTGATCAAGATACACTTTGACATGAAAATGCAGAGTTCATATCACAACTGCTTGGGAATTATTGCTTGTAAATCACAGCTCAAGCAGTCACTTATAAGTACTTGAACTCATCAAGTATCAAGCAAATTATTATTTTTTTTTGTAAAACATTATGCATTCTATATCCCACATCTCCTTTGCTTTATTGGCTTCTCATTCTATCTATGGCTATTGTACCTTGACATGAGATTTATTTACCTGTATTTGCTTTCCGGGATAGATTACTGATTTCCATATACCTTTTTCAGACTCAGCCCAGGAGGAATGTCTGGCTACATGACTTTTTCAGAGACACACAGGCAATGGAGGCTGAGGGAATCAAACCTTGCACTACTGGACCACCTGAAACAGCTCATTACCAGCTCCTTAATCACCTAAGCCAACTGCCAGATACTTGCTTAATCACTTACAATCAAAGAAAAGCTTAACATGCTTCTTCTTCACTAGAACTGGATCTTGGAAAATGCAGTAAGTCATTGCTTCATCGTGAAATGAACAGCTGCTCATGTGAAACTACCATTTCCGGTAACTACCATGTTCAAGAAGCTGTCATATAAACAAGCATCCTGTCTGGCTACAGAGCTACAGAGCCATCAAAGTTGGGATGATACTAGAGCAGCAAGAAAAAAACAAAAATATCGGTATGTTTAAAATAAGATAATGTAGAACGGCAAAGAGGCACTCCATGTGGGATTCTCAGTAATGCGATCAACCCTGGAAGATCTAAAGACTTGATTTCATCTTACATTTTAGCCCTAGTAAAAAGTGATGTTATTTAAGTAATAATTTGTGTCAGAAATATGGTCTTTTAAGGTACTTAATCCAGCCTGACAAGTTCTGGCACAAGGGTAAAAATGCATGCTCCGAAATGTCTTGGATAGACAAAAGTAGATTTTATCACAACTGACACCCCACTGTCATGGGCTATTAGTATAAAATAAATGTTTATCATTAGATTCTGAAACAGCTGATTTACCATGTTCTCTCCTTTGTAACTTTAGAGTTTAAGACTAAGATTTTTAGGAAACATTTCACAGTGTTGTAGCCAATCAAAACATCAGTTACAGTGTATTATCTGTGCAAAATTTGCCCAATCCACATTAGAACTAAACAAAAACATTTCTATAGTTCTCCAGGCATGCCATAATTCAGTCATTCCCAAAAAACTACTATACCAACCACTGGTAACAATTATTGACCCATTGTCAAAACTGACCCACTAGCTAAGAAATTTGAAAAGCTAGTATACAATCAGATCATTGAATAATACAAAAATATATCTACATGCAAAACCAATATAGTTTTAGACCTAAATATTGTACTTTAGCTGCAAACTACTTACTAACCGATGAAATATTCACTATTATCCAAGCCGGTCTTCTAACAGTTGTCATTTTTATTGATTTGAAAAGAGCGCTTATAACTATAAATCATCACACCCTGCTCCAAAAGCTACAAAATTGTTGCTTCTCCATAGAAGTCTATAGCTAGTTTAATCACTATTCCTGCAATACAATTTTCACTGTCTCATCACATGATCATTGTATTCTTAATATTACTTCTCTTCAGGGATCAATGCTTGAGTCTCTAAAATTCCCACTTTTTATTGACAATCTGCCCTAGGGACATTCTAAGTCTAAATTGTATTTATGCTGATAATATAGTAATCACAACATCAAATAAATATGGGCATGGTTTAAAATACTTGCTTCAAAATTAATTAGATTTACTTTGCAGATGGCCTCAAAACTATCCTTGAATATACACAAAGTTGCAGCCAAGCTCTTCAGATCATCCCAAAAAGGTTGTATCATTCAGGGGATCTCATCTCCCAATAGTTACTTAATTTATATATCTAGATCTCATTCAAGATCAGATATTAGAAAACAAAAAGCTTTAAACCAAATAAAAATATCATCCAAATTTCCCATCTTCTGACAAAGGAGGCTCAACAAGCAATCACAATTAATGTACGATTCCCCAGATGGGAGTATTTTCTTTCCCAGTCATCATCCTGCTGTAGTCACAAAATAGTAACATCCTTAAAAAAATGAAAATAAATTCTCAGATTTATACATTACTGTCCTCCAACAGAACCACGGTTTAACTATTACTAAGTCAGAATGGCTACCAATTACAGCCAGCACTACCTTTCTGATAAGTAATCTAACTTAAACTGAACACATTTAATTGCATTGTATACTGAAAACTGTAAGATGAGTTGTATTTATGCAAATTGTTTACTAATTGATCTATATTTTCCTATTCAACATTGCTGTGTCATTTATAAATGATCATTGATGCCTACAAATATATAGATGTCTACAATCTGTACAGCTTAGTCTGCAGAATGCTTTCTCTGCTTCAAGACCCACCAAGGACAGCAGCATTTTCTTTCAATCTGCTTCCCCTGGGATTATCATTGTTCTATTAATGTTGTCAAACGTTGCCCCTCTCCACAAAACCACATCGATCCATATTTATCAATGATGGCAACACATTTGCCATTATTTTAGCTATTTTAAAATCATGGTTTAAAATTGAAATGGGCCTATATGAAGTTGGGTCTGATGGGTCTTTACCGTCTTCAGGTATTACAGCCACCACACTTTTCTGCTAGGATGTTGGTGAGCCCCCTCTTTTTAGAATACTGTTAAACAAAAAAATCAGATCTTTATTTCTTTCTTCCTTCCTGGCTTCCAAACTTCCACAGGAATACAATCTATTCCTGGAGACTTTCCTGCAGATTGATTGTAAGTTATCATTTTTATCTCATCTCCTCTTAATTATTTGTTGAGCCTCATTTACCTCTAACCTTAATATACTCAAGTCTTCCATAAATGTTTCCATTTCTACTTTTTCTTGATTTCCATATTCCTCTGCTTTTTACAAATTTTGATAACATTTTTGAAATATCTATAATATCTCTACAACACCTCTGGTTATTTTTCTTGTTATAGGCTGGCGGCAACCTTTTCTACTTTCTGTTGTCTAAGTCATTGTGCTAAGAGGGTTTTGTGCTCTGGAGTTATTATCAGCAATCTTTCTAAAAGCATGCATATTACCCAGATACTCCCTTATTTTCTCTTTAGCACTCAGCAGTTGTGCCTGTTCTTGCTCTGTGTGATTCTCCTTATTCTGCAATACTTTAAGTCAGCCCCTCTATGTAGTTTTTGTTACTCTCTTTTTCTTTTATTTCAACTCTGTTTTTAAACTCCACTTTCCTTTTATCTAAGGCAGCCAATGGTTCCTCTCCAAGGCCCTTGCTTATAGATTTTTCCTCTCCCAAGCCCCTGTTTACAATTATCAAGGGTATCAGAACTTGGTAGAGATTTGAGATACATAGCTAGCCATAAAAAGGCCCCTGTGGTCATTAGCTTAGTACACACCTATGAATCTATAAACCTATTCCACTCGCTAGATATAACTTTTGATGAAATGTCTATTTTCCCTGATAGTTTTTAAACAATTTCCACTATCCTTTCCTTAAATTCCTCTCTTTTAAGCAGACGTGGGAAAGGACTGGTGTCCCATTTTTACTTCATTACCCTGGATTTTTATCTTAGTTGTTATTAGTGCATGATCTGAAACAGTTATTGGATGTGTGCCAAAACATTCAATTAAATGCACATGCTCCTGCAAAATATAATTTCTGTCTTGTCTAGCCCACTTTTTGTACATTTGGGGAGTAATATATAAATTTTCTATGAGCTCCTACTGCTAAATTTACATTTTCCATACCAAATATTTTCATAATTTTTTAAGAGATCTATGGTCTTTTGTTATATTTTCTTTTCTAGCATCCCCAGACACATCCTCACTGTTGTAAATCAAGTTTCATTCTCAACCTATAAGTAATATTCCCTGCTGAAAGGCGATTATTTCTTCCCAAATTTTCTTAAGCTGCATAATATCAGTTCTAGGTGTAATGTAAATTCATGCCAGCGTAATCCTCCTTCCTTGTCAGTAGCCCCTTGCTACTTAAAATCTACCATTACTATATTTTTTCCATATCTGTCACTATTGGTGCTCCTCCCGTAGTTAGTACAAGTACTCCTTTTTTCTTTGTATCTAATATTCTGTTGAATAGCTATTCTGAAATTCTTTTTTTTTTTTTTATCAAATTCACATGGTCACATCTTTCCAAATGTGTGTCCTGCAACATTGCTGTTCGCACTTATGTTGTTAAGAAAGATATCACACCAAAATAGAAAATTTCCTTCCAGACAATATTTCACTTGACAGGGCCCTTTTCTCATTGGTGGGCATCCCATATATATGACCAGTGACTATTTGATCCCCTTAACAGTCCCAGGCTCATTAAATGCTTCTCCATGCTGTTGTTCCACCCCCTGGGTCCCAAACTTTCCTCCTGGAGGCAGTGGTGGCTGGTGGCTTCAAATCAAAGGGGGGGAATGCAGGAGACAGCTGAATGGGTGGGGTCAATGGGAAGGGGTGTGGCCAACCAGAAAGCGGTGGGGGTATGCTACAAACCGCAAAAACTGGGACTTTAATTAAATATGCTGCCCTGGGTGCCAAACCATCATTATGAGAGTCCAATCAAGACAAAATGAAGTGTAGAAGAAAAAAAAAATATTTCAATGCATTGGCTACATGACAGCTTACTTAATATCTAGATGGAAATAAAAAAAGTTTGTGAGGCATGAAAAATAAATTACTTTTTAAATACATTAATGGAATGCCAGTCAAAATCAAGTATAAAAAAACAAGCAGCACTTAACTCAAACCACTTCGCCTTGCACTGCATTTCTAATTATAATTTATATTTAGCTTTATAAAAGTACCAAGTAACATGCTGACAATAGCAATCTCTGTGATACCCCAACTTGTAAAAATGTTTCTTATCCAAAAAAAACTGCTGCCTGACAACAACTATTTACTTGTTTCATGGGGAAAACATGATCAAAGTAAAAAATGAACAGCAAACAAGAAACAAGCTCAAGATAAATTGCTTAAAGGATTACTGCACAGGTTATGGACCATACATGATAGATTGGCATTCTGTTTAGTTTACAGGTAAAGCCTGCAAAGATGACTGCAAGTCTCCAACAAATATAATGAGCTACTGTCATATGAATTTCAATACCCAAGGCTTATACACTATCTAGTTATGTAAGCATTATCTGCATGGCAACAACAAAAAGACTTTCAATGTTGGTAATTCTTTAACAGTATGGTTATTAAACCTTACTTGCATCTTACAGTCTCAGACGAGCTTACCTGATGGTCAATAAAGCATTGCTACTTAAACACTATGCAACAGGCACTGCAACAGCATGCATTTTCTAAATAAGAAGACGCATAAATCAACAGTATAAAAATATGACAGAAAACCAGAACATTCTGCAAAATCAAGGACAGATGAGAAGCCACTGTAGTACTTGTGTCTTCCTTGAATTGGGGGATACTCTCTGCACACTTAACACTGCATAACTGCTCCTTGTCTTGCTTGGACATATCCAGAATCACTACGTGGGGGAGTGGGGTGCAACAAGTATGTCACAATTTGAAATGTCTCTGGCTGACGGTGATGGTCCTGACACATTTGTCATACCTCTCAACCTCAGAGCAAGAAATCTAGACAAAGTCATAAATAGAAGTGGGACAAAGGCCCAAAAATTAGGACAATTTTTAAATATTGCTCTTATAAACTTAGAAAGATAATTTGGTATTGCATTAGTATGAATTTTCTGAAGGATATGAAATCTGAAACTTAAATGTCTGTCATTGTTTTCTAACTTCAATATTTAATGATTTGCCACTAATTTGCCAGAAAAACACAATTTTATGAAAAACGGACCAAAAATGTGATGCAAAAATATAAAATAGCCACACAATACAGCTGAGAACCTGTCAAAGAAGGGACACCTTTTTAATGTGAGTACTGTTAACCTGAGCAGCTGACAAAATAAGGGAATCTACATGTATTTCTGAAATTAAAAGTACCCTATAACTCTGATCATTACAATTATTTATTAATTGTAAACTCTCCATGTTTCCTTCCAAAGTTTCCATTTTGCAGAGGGATTATTAGGGGGAGAGCAACATTTTGAGCCCAAATCGGGGACAGTTGAGAGGTCTGGATATATCTAATTCTATAAAGTGATTTATTTGCATGTACCTCTTAATGCAGGACATTTGGACAAGGCCAAATATATTGGGGGAACATACAAACAGTACTAAAATTGCTCTTGTATAAACTTAGACAGTTGACAGAATAACAGGTCTTGCATGCATTTTTCTGAAGGGTGTGAAGTCTGAAATTCAATGTCTGTCATTATTTAGTGACTTCATTCCTAAATGATTTGTCAGAAAACCACAAATGTTATGAGAAACAAACCAGAAATAAGAAGCAAAATTCTATTCATTCTGCAAAAACTGGACAGTTGAGAGATATAGTTCAGCCAGGGCTGACTGAGTTTGCCCCCCCTCACAAAATCATGGTCGAATGGGGCCTTCCTCCTGCATCTATTCCAATGTCTCATTACTTGGCTATTTCGCCCCATTTAGCATAAATACTGTAATGCGTATACTGCTTTACTTATACAATGATTTGGATTTCATTTAAAAGTTTTATTTTACATTTTATAGCACAAACACTAATAGACATTTGCTAAACAAAGCAATGCAGTCTCACAATGAAAACAGACTTAGCATTAAAACTTCTCTGCCCTTGAAACTCACATTAATTGGAATAGCATTGAAACCCACATTCAAAGAAAATACATCTGGCCAGTGGCAGATAAAGATTAACTTTGGGCTGTTTTCAAATCATAGGCCCCTTGCATAGGAAACATACATGTGTTCTTTGATACACCTTCCTGATTATATCCCTTGCATAATACAGTACAGTTGTTAGAAGGTGTTTTAAATTTGTTTTTAACATTTTTCCAGTAAACAATGAAACAAAATGCATGCACCAATAATGACAAAACTGCCCATTTCAGAACATTTCCATAATAAAAGTCTACTCAAACTTCTACAACCCACCAGTATCAGTCAATATGCACAATCTCTGCAGAAGTAAAAGTCATCTAAATAATTCCACATTAAAGAGATCTGTAACTAATGAAGAGGTCGCTGCTAGCACACAACTTTATATTTCATTGTTTCATCTACAAATAAAGTGCCTGTTATCCTTGAGGAAAACATTGTCTATGTTACATAAAAAATGATAAGCTAGTAATATTGCAATAGGGAATGGATGGCAAACTGATAACAGGTTCATTGTTATGAGGTATCTCTGCAAAAGATGACATTCTCAGGACTGCAGCATCCACCCCCTTTAAAAGTACAACACAGTACAGTATCAGCAATTAATTTGCACACTGTGGGAGTAGAACCCACAGCCTTCTGCATCAAAAGCAAGTACATAACCTGTTGTGCTATTAACAATGCAAGCAAGCTCAGCATAAGCAGTACTAACCTTCTCTTCAAGCTCTCAGCTCCTTGTAAAATCCACTCAACACTCAACTGTATCTCTTAACTTTGAAGCACAAGAAATCTGGAAAAAGCCAAAATGTATTATGGGGGAGACAAAAGCCCCAAAACTAGGGACACATTTTAAACATTGCTTGCATAATCTTGGAAAGTTGCTTGAATAAAATGCTGTGTTATTGCCATGCATTTTACTGCCATATATTGAACCCAGGATCTTGTGCACAACAGTCAGAACAACATACCATTATGCCAAATCAGCTGTTTCTTAAAAAACTGGTAGACTGAAACTTAAATGGCTATCATTTAGTGAATTCAATTCTGACCATAGCTCTCAACTTCTTAGCACAAAACAGCTAGACAAAGCCAATAATGGGGGAATACAGCCCCCCCAGACATATTCAGTGAATTCAGTTCTCACCGTAGCCCTCAACCTGTTAGCACAAAAAACCTGGACAAAGCCAACAATGATCTTATAAACAGGAACATTTCTAGAATAAAAGGTTTTGTGTCACCATGTACGTTCTAAAGAATACGAAGTCTGAAATTCAAATGCCTGTCATTATTTTCCAGAAAACCACAGATTTTATAAGGAACAGAACAGCAACATGAAGCAAAAATAAAATGCTATGTTACCGCCATGCATTTCACTGCCAAGTCTTGAACCCAGGATCCCGTGCATTACAGTCTGTGTAACATACCACTATACCAAATCAGCTGTTTCTTGAAAGACAGGTAGACTGAAACATAAATGGCTATCATTCAGTGAATTCAGTTCTTACCACAGCTCTCAACTTCTTAGCACAAAACACCTAGACAAAGCCAATAATAGTGGAATACAGCCCCCCAAACATATTCAGTGAGTTCTCACAGTAGCTCTCAACCTGTTAGCACAAAAAACCTGGGCAAAGCCAACAATGATCTTATAAACAGAAAATTGCAAGAGTAAAAGGTTTTGTGTTACCATGTACTTTCTGAAGAATATGAAGTCTGAAATTCAAATGCCTGTCATTATTTTCCAGAAAACCACAGATTTTTATGAGAAACAGAACAGCAATATGAAGCAAAAATAAAATGCTGTGTTACCGCCATGCATTCCACTGCCAAGTCTTGGACCTAGAACACTGTGCACTACAGTCAGAGTAATATACCACTATGCCAAATCAATCAGCTGTTTCTTGAAAGACAGGTAGAATGAAACTTAAATAGCTATCTTTTAGGGAATTCAGTTCTCACCATATCTCTCAACTTCTTAGCACAAAACACTGAGACAAAGCCAATAATGGTGGAATACAGTCCCCCCAAAACATAGTCAGTGAATTCAGTTCTCACCGTAGCTCTCAACCTGTTAGTACAAAAACTTGGACAAAGCCAACAATGATCTTATAAACAGAAAATTGCTACAATAAAAGGTTTTGTGTTACCATGTACTTTCTGAAGAATATGAAATCTGATATTCAAATGCCTGTCATTATTTTCCAGAAAACCACAGATTTTATGAGGAACAGAACAACAATATGAAGCAAAAATTTCACAAATGGTGGTGGGTAGGGAATTCAAGTTCTTGTTACCTACGCCCAAGGTACATGGTTTGAGTCTAGCCACCACCAGGTATCTTTCCTGAGTTCTTCTAGTTGGGGGCATTTTACACACACACACACACACACACACACACACACACACACACACACACACACACACACACACACACACACCTCAATTCCCTTACTACATCTTGATTCCACTTACATCCTACCCTTCCTGCAGCAGCTCAGTTCCATTCCACTTACATCCTACCAAATGCGCATTTCAAAAACCCCGTGAGACAGCAGCAAGGTCCTTGTTGCCACGAGAGCAGGTGCCAGCCTGCAGATGTTGCAGTCCGATCCCCTTCCAGTCTATGGAGTTGTAACTGCATAGACTTCTGGGATCTCTGTACAGAGAATGGCTGGATTCCTGTGTGCATGCGTGATGTTCCAGGAATGCCTATCATGCATGTGCAGAAGTCCGGGACTTGCATTTGTTTTTTATTTCTTTTATTTTTTTTTTTGTTTCATTTTTATTTTTTTTTCTGGGGTTGGCTGCAATCCTGCAGTCCAATAGCATGAGCCACCCCTGCCTGGAGGAGAATGGTGGGAGCATTGCCACAGCTAGTAATAGGGTAAGCTCTGGTATTACTCAGAATAGTGTAAGTTTTGTCTTAGCTTGCTTACAATGTGCCAAATCAGCTAATCTTGCAAATATAGCAAAGTCTGGAAGTCCCAACCCAACATGGTGCTTTGACACTATTTGCATTTTATTCGCAAGTCAAGGATGCTTACCATCCCAGATGAAATTCATCACTAACTTCTGCAGTTGTTGTCCCATAATGGGAGTGTGGAGATCAGGGAGACACCTGGCTTTGGCAGAACCACTATGTGGATATCCACAATCTTTGCAAATAAGGAGGGGCAGAGTTTTTCCTTAAGTCTAGTTTACTCTGGGACTGGTCAAGACCTCTTGGAGCTTCACTTCTTTGATTGCATTCCAGGGAATACCTCACTTTAATACCTAGGTATGCATGACAATTGGTCACACACACATTCCCTATGTACATAGGCTAGCCTGGTGATCCCAGCAAGTTTGGTCTAGGGGAAGCAGAGTTGATTTTCCACTATTAAGGGACAGGTTGGAGGCTGCCCTGAAATGCTGTAGGAGTAAGTTTGTAAGTCATAGTGTGCAGTCATCGGCAAGCCGTGAGCATAACTATGTTGTGCCATTGAGCATCTGTATGCCTCAGTACCTACAGTGTTGCTTTGATTAGATTTAAATCTTCCACCACCAAAATAAGTAAGTAATTAGAAAGGGGGCAGCCCTGCCTCACCCCTTTACCTATGAGAAAATGTTTTTGAGTAGGTGTTATTTGTAACCACATGTGTCAGAGGCTTGGCATATAAAAGTTTACACCAAGTCAGGAATTCCTCTGATATACCCAGCTTGGACATTATTACCTAGAGAAAATCTCACATGAGGGAGTCAAATGCTTTATTAAAGTAAAACAATAGAGTTGTCATAGGCTTAGTGGAAGGGTGACTCAGTAGGTGGGCACCTAGGATGGCCCTGATCAAACTTGGAATTCCACGTCTATTTGAAATGAAGCCTTGCTGAATATCCTCTGCTAATAAATGAATACCTCTCTCCATTCTAGTGATGAGGACTTTAGCTAATAGTGTCTTCTCCACAGAAAGTAAAGATATGAGAAAATACCTAACAGGGTCATCAGACTGCTTGCCTTCTTTTAATATTGTCACTATGGTGCCACCCTGGAGGCATCTGGAAAAAAAACTTACATTTACTAGCATAGAATAGTCTAGCAATATCAGTGCCAATTCTTCTGCTGTTATCTTATATAGCTCTGATGGTAGGCAATCAGGACCTGGTGACTTCCCTGTCTTTAATAACCCTATGGACTGCCTTATTTCTCCTATCATGATGGGGGTATTGAGGCATTATAACTCTTCCTGGGTTAGGAGTGTCATGCAGTTATTTCTGTTTAACAAGCCTTTGACCAAAGCCCTTCCCTCATCCATTTGGTATGCATGTAGCTTCTGGTAATTATCCTTCATTTCATTTATGCCTTGGACAGAATAGATTAATTATGCCTGGGAGCCCTTCAAAGCTAATATTGCCTGTGTCTGTTTCCTTTTCTTTATCCGATTAGCTAGCAACTTAGGGGATCTAATAAGTACTGCCCAGTGCAAGAGACTGTCAATCTCTTAGAAATGGTGGTGATGGGCAAAGGTTAAAGCTTTCATTTCCTGCCTTAAACCAACCATTCTTTGGTCAAGAAGCTTGTCTCTACCATGGCCATTCTCATATTCTAGAGTAATGGCCTTTAATTGAGCTTGCATGCCTCTAAAACTAACTGGTGCTTCTGTCTCTCTCTTCATGTTTTCTATATTTAGCCACTTGGTGTATCTTAGTCTTAAAAAACTACCATTGCAATGACATATAGTGAATTCAGAGTAGAACATCAGTCCAGAACTGTTTAACCAACATCCAAAGTTCTTTGGTGAAGAAGGTAAAGGCTTCCTTTGTTGGATGCTTAGCTCACCACACATATACTAAGTGTAACTCACTTATCCAGGACTTAATTTCATCCCTGCTCCTCCCTAGCCTAGATTGCCCCTCAAAGTAATCTAGCTAAATTACTAATTAAGACCATGCTAAAATCATCACCTATAACTATTGGTAGTTTGTGTCCTCTGGTGAAGGGTAAGGGATCTTCTTGGATGAGGCCAAAAAAGTTCCCTAATAATAAACAGCCTTTCTTGGTACATACCTTAAACAGTACCCATCTGCCTTTTTTGTCCATGATGGCCTCACACTTCTCTCAACTCAGTCTTTCACTGACCAAAGTCAAAACTTTCCTTGACAGTGAAGTATTATATGATCCATGGTACCATCCATCCCAGCAATTGAGTAACTTTTTTGCTTCAGGTGCATTTACCTTTGCCTCCTGCAAACAAAAGTCATCGGCGGTCTTAGCTTAAGTCTCTTTTAAGATACATGCTAATTTATAATAGCAAAAACAACAAGCAAAAGCAGCTGTCCAACACTCTGAAAAGTCTGTATTCACCTTGGTGGATAAACCAAACAATCCCACCACTCAGATGAAGTAGAATTCTCCATTTAATCACAAAATAGTGTACTTATACACTCAAAGAAAAAAGCATTCATTGTTTAAGTGCTTTCGTCTAGTAATATAGACATCATCAGAATAAAGAAATGCTAAAAGTCAGTTCACTTATAAAGAAGCCACTCATTACCACACCTACAAGCAAATCAGTTTAATGGGTAAGAGCCTCATCCTTGGAAATAGAGTGCTTTAAAGAGACATGCACATTAAAAAACTTAACATGGAAGAGGTGAAAGAAACAATGTTAAAATAAATATCTTTGTGTGACTGCAATAAGTATGACAAGATTATTACAAGTGCAAAATATAAAGAATAAAAAATACATAAAAAATAAAACTTCAAACACTACTAGCCCTCAATTTTAGTTAATTACTAATAGAAGCTGATTCATTTAAACCAGGAGGGCTAGTAGCATTCAGTCTAAGTTGCCATAACGTTTCCTGGTGGTACAATTTATTGTGCTGGTCACCTGTGAATGGAGAAACTGAATTTGCTCCAAGACCAGAAATGCAGATCTTTTAAAACCAAAGCAAACATTGGCATGTCTTGTCAGAGCACTCTTACTGTCATTTCACTGTATACTATAATTGTGTTGGTAAATACATCTATAAAGAGCATTTTTGTCTTTCCCATATAGTATGCAGGACAAGATTCACAGGTCTCAAGGTATGCCACCCTTTGTAACCCACAGTTCCATCTTTCAAACACTTCACTGTTATTGAACTTAATTGGCAAGGTACCCTTATACCCTGTATTAATAAAACTGCACTGAGGACAGTAACCACACTTCCTTGTCACACCAATACAAGTTTTGTGGCTACTCAATTTTTCCCATCTTGCTTTAAAATTGAGCCTGCTTTTATAAATAAACATAGGTCTGTCTGAAAACAGTTCTTTCAAATCAGAATCAACTTGTAACAGTGCTCAATTGTTGCAAATAATATTTTAAATTTTTTTGACATTCACAGTATAGTGCAAAACCATCCTATTCATGTTAAGGCCACCTATTTTTTTACCTTCTCCATTTGGTTCAAACCACATTTGATAACAGGTGTAAATTTGTTATGCCTCTTAGCCCAAACTTCTTGCCTTATATTGTTGACCAAGATGCTTGGATATCCAGGTCTATATTATAACAGCAAAATCTTAAAACTTCAAATGTTATAATACCGAACCCATTTGATCGAAAGGCCATAAAATTGAAAGTCAGAATAGCAAATTTTTTTCCCAGGGAAAAAATTTGCTGTTCTGACACACATACACACAACACAAGCACACCAAAATAAATAATCCACACACACATACACTTCACAAAACCCTACACTAAACCATACATACACTACTAGCTATCCACTTACCATAACCCAACCCTAATCCTAAGGTCCGTAACTACTGCACACTCACCTTACCCGCTCCCTAACCCTAAAGTCCCTATCGCCCACTCACCTTACCCGCTCCCTAACCCTAAGGTCCCTATCGCACACTCACCTTCGTTCACACACTTACTACACTTACCTTTATCTGGTCCGTAACCTTCGCTCCACAGTCGAGGAAATAGCGAAGCTGCAGAAATGGCCCACCGAATACTTTCCCTAGGAAAGTATTCGATATTCCGCAGCTTCGCTATTTTCAGCGTTTTGTGCATAGGGTTCGATATTATAACATTCAAAGTTTTAAGACTTCAATGTTATAATATAGACCAGGATATCCATGGTCTATAAACATAGACTCTAGTCTGTCAATGTGCTCAATGCATGTTGTATCCTCAGAAGTTAACTGTGATATCCTGATGTGCTGGGTCTTGACTATGCCCCCTTTTTGGCGGAAGTGGTGACAACTTGTAAAATGCAAAAAGATGTTACAGAAGGTTGGCTTCCTATATACTTTTGTAATAAAATTGTCATTCAGACCCCTTTTAAGAGAAATGCCCAAAAAATTGACTATATCACTATTCTTTGAGAATGTAAAGTCAAGAAATGAAGTACTGGCATGCACAACAACTATGAAGGACACAAATTCGGCCTCATTCCCAGTCCATATTATGAGAAGGTCATCAAGGAACCTAAAATAAGCAATGCATTTTACAAGCAGGGGGAACTTAAACAAGATATTAATTTTCCATTTGAGTAGCACAGTGTTGGCAAATTTTGGGGTGCATGCTGCTCCCATTGCTACTCCAAGGGTCTGTCTATAAAACTCCCATTCAAATGTTATAAAGTTATTGTTTAGTACCAGGTCCATGAATTCAATCACTAATTCATTGTCAACTGGTGATAGCCCACCAAATTGTGTAACAATGTCCTCAAACCAGCATAATCCAACATCCTGGGGAATCATAGAAAATAAACTGTGTATATCATCAGTGACTATTAAAAATTCAGCATTAACTGAGATGTTACTAAGCTTATCCAAAAGGTCCCATGAGTCTTTCAGGATGTGTGGAAAAGATATAAATACTTTATCAAGTTTCTGGTCAATAAATTTAGCCAATGGTTCTGTGGCTGACCCTCTTGTAGCCACAGTTGGACGCATAGGTGGGTTATTCATATTGGAATGTATTTTTGAAATTCAAACTATTTTTGGTATGAGTGGGTGATCAACTCTGAGATAGTCATATAGACCATGTGGAATTTTATCAAATAGCAGCAACTCATTCAATACAATTTAAATAGCTCTATAGGGTATATTGATTTCATATATAGACATACTGCTATATGCAGAATCATTACGGAGTAAATTGAGCATGCTGATATAATTTTGGTATTGAGGCCTTTCATATTTCATGACAGCCAATTAGTTCCCTGGTCACCTACATTAATAACCATGTCTGCACTAGACCAAGCCACTCTGAGAGTTTGAGCACTACCTTGCAGAAGAATACAGGAATATACCACTAGCACCCCAATTAAGGATTTGTATCCTCAACCTCACATCTAGTAATGTAGGGAGATGGTAATATGATTTGATGAGCCGTATAAGGTGTTATGCCTATGACAATTAGTAATTTTAAGTATAAAGTGAGATATTGGGCTGACAGTCCAGGCACGATGCAGTGAGGGACAGTGCCTTCTCTTTGGTCTTGACTAAGTCTCTCCAGGAATATCTACTACACCTCACCTATCTACTCACAGAGGTGAAAAATGTTCCTCTGTTATCCCTACTCCCTATGTCAACAACATATGTGAATGCTGATGGGGGGAGGGGGCTCTATGATAAGCCACACTTGGATCTAGAGGTAAACAATGCATAAAACAACAGTATAAGAATTCAACCACATAATAAAGAAGCAACATCTCATTCTACCTCATCAGGAATCCAAAAACCAAATATTACTTAATGTTAACACATCAAACTGTTAAACAGGAAACACCTTATGTTAAAGATGTACTGGTAGAATTATCCTAGCTGCAAACAACCCTCATTACTCAGGCTGCTGTCTGGGTGTTACTGAAGCCACCACTATAAGTAAGTTGCCTTTGGTCTGTTGCTTCTCAATTAAGCCCAGTTCCTTTAATGGTGGGTCAGGGTCCAGGAAATCCATACTGCTATCTTGGTCATCCCCTGAGAGGTTGGCCAGGGGTAAATATCTATTTTACTGTGCACAGGAAAATTATTGATGTGGTCATTCCTTATAGTGTTGATTCAGTTGTATCTGAGGTAGAGTCCCTTGGTGGTGCTCCCTTAAGAATGTTTCCTTACCTGGAGAGTTACACTGTTGCTCCTGTGAGTGAAGCAGCTTCCTTTTCAATTCAGCCCCTGTGGCGTTCTTTCAAGAAGCAAGCTATGGTAAATTGTTTTTTGAAAAAGCCCTCTTGTTGTTGTGAAAAGTGGACTATTATGGTCTGGCCCTTTCTTTGAACATGGAGTTGAGCTAGAAAACAGAGCTGGGCAGCAAGGCCTGGCTGTCTGAAATGCTTTAGTGGCAGGAATGTTTCCATTTACTGAACAGCACTGGACTGTAGTCTGGAGAGCAGCGAACCTAGGCCCCACCTGAGACTTCTAACCCGAGTCTCTAGCTTTCTGTAACACTGCTTCCCTGTCTTGGTAGTTAAAGAAGTGGACTGTGAAATGCCTTGATAAATTTGAAGCTACCTCTAAATTAATATAATGAGTTCTTTCAACCATTGGCAGAGCTTTCCATTGCATTAGTTGTTTATAGCAGTCTGAATGATGAGAACTGGATTATCTCCTTCAACGCCTTCCGGCATACTGACAAACCATAAGCTATTTTGGCATGATCTATGTTGTAGATTGTTATTTTTGCCTGTATCTGATGGTTCCAGGTTGTTAGATCATCAAGTTGTCTAGTATGTTGTGACAGCACTGTTTGCTGCTCCATTAAATTATGGTGTTGCCTCGCAATCTTGATGTTCAGGTCAAATATTTGCCCTTCATTTCTTCCACTGTGACTTTTAGTGCCTGGAGATCTTTCTTAACATGTTTTAATAGAACATTCAATGAGGCTAGAGTCACGAAGATCCTCTGTGTCTGACATCATTGCACCTAAGGTGTACACTTTTTTTCCCTTTCTACTTGCCTGCCATGTCTTTCTTCTTGTGACCTAATGGGGTCTAAACTGCTCTCAGAGCTGGAAATAATATTATTTTTGTTACAAATAAAGCTAAAAAGAGTGTAATTCACCAACAAGGTGAGATACTTTAAGCCAAAGCAGTTTTGGGGAAAAATACAAGTATCTCTCTTGGAGAGGTAGCACTTGCTAAATTACATTACATCCTCATCTGTGCACGTTGCTGAGTGCACTCGGTTGATACATGCTTTTTTTTTTTTTTTTTACTGCAATTAACACAGTTTATGAAATTTTCACTTTGGAATGCTGCCCAGTACTAGCTAAGATTCTTAAAATAATGTCTCCGTCAACTGACCATTCCCAAAGAATGGATTGCCTATGCCAGTCCCAGCACCCTTGGACCTAACTCCAACAACTCCATGAAGGACTAGCCTTGGGAAAATACTCATAGCGAAAACTTTACTCCTTTAAACCCTTTAGATATAGTTCCATCTCTTCAAACACAAACACAAACTCAAGCCTAACAAAAGTAGCTGCAGGCACAAAATAATTGCATGTAAGAATTGTCTTTTGAGATTCGCCCATATGCATGTATCCATCCTGTTTTATTTAGGGTTCCTATTATGTAATCAAAGCTTTACAACTTTGGACACCATATGGTTGAACTGATACATTCAAAGTTGTAAAACTTCGAATACTTAAAAAATGAAAAGAAAAAAAATAACTGATTGTTTTAAGCAGGGGGGCAAGCCCCCCTGCAGCCCCCACAAGGGGGCTGTGCCCCCCCCATGCACCTGCTCTTTAAAGATAACAACTCCGAGATTGTGCTACAGTGTAGTAAAGTCTTCCCTTTACACACTGTACTGCATTATAGTGCAGTCTCAGAGTTGGTATATTAAAGAGTGGGGTGTGCAGGGGGTTGCCCCCCTGCTTAAAACAGTCAGGTAAGTTTTTTATTTTTTTATTTGTTAATGTTTCTGAAGTTTTACAACTTCAAATATATGGGTTTGACCATATGGTGTTTGAAGTTGTAAAACTTCGACAACGTAATAGAAACCCTTTATTTAACCCCTGCATGATAAATATCACACACTATAAGTTATTTGGCCTACTGTCACATTTAAATCTCAAACCTTCAAATTTATGTGTTTGTACATGCTAACAGCAAGTCTTCCAGCACAAAATTTGAGTCGAAGACTTAGTGAGACTAGAATCACTAATTTTACAATTATCATAGTGTCTAACATTATCAATCTAAAGGCATTTTGCAGTAAACTTTTCCTATATTTGAAGCTGTATAAAATGGATTTATTAACTTGTGCAGGATGGAGTAGTATTCAAAACAGCATGTTGTGCCATGGCATCTTGTTGACTTGTGATAAGTAGTCATATGTTTCTTTAGCAAGTAGCTAATGTATGCAGACAAAATGTACTCATAAACACCATCTGCCTTTGTGTATTTTGGTATACTGCATGACATAGATATTAAAACAACTTCTACTCCTTTTCTACATCTTACATGCAATAATACAAGTCTCACAAGTTTGTTTTAGATCATGAAGAAGTGTGTATTCTCTAGGTGAAAGCACTCATCTGGATATTTTAGTCATGATCATTACTGTTTATTGTATTATAGTTTTTTTTACATATTTTAATAAGTATGAAAAATGAATATTAATCAGGTACTCTTGAATAAAGGATTTTTTCTGGAAGAAAATAACTGTGTGATTACTTTGCCAGCTTGTAGTAGTGTCAGGATTTTGCAGAGACTTTCCCCGGGATTCATGAAGCTTGCGCCAGGCACAGGCGTAGTGTCAGCGATCTAACACCAAATATGGCCGCTGTGCTATTCAGGTACGAACTGTTTCCACGTGCACTACCTGTTTATGCCACGCCCGCACAACTCCCAGTGCATGTATGCTAATTACCCCATGCGCAGCAGTGTAGCATGTAAATGAAGGTATATAGCGATTCAGGAAGTGGTGCAGGCATAGTGTAAGCATGCAGAAATGTAAACCGAAAAAAATGGTTTACATTTTTTCAAACATAAAATTGGAGCCATGACAGCGGACCAAACTCACGTATTATACTGTTAATATATGCCAATGGCTAAATATATAGCCATTGGCATAAAAAAGCATGCACACCATATAAAAAAGAACATTTCATGTCATGACCACACTAAAGCGAAGTAAAATCGCAGGGCATCGGTGTGCAAACGGGATCACAATGAAAATTTCTTTATATGTAATAAAACTGCAATGTAACACATTTCATGAATTCCCCATAATAGTCAATGGCACGCACCACACCATGGTGCAAGGGTTGCTAAGGGGCTGTGACAGTGTTCTGCATGGTAACTATGAATTAGTAGGCAATGCCATGCAAATGAGACAAGTAATACTGAATCATAAAATCCCCGCCGGTGTAAGGATGTACCTCACAGCGCAGCGGTACAACACCGAGGTGTGGCCTGGAGAAATAGGTGACATCAAGAGAGGGGTGCGCCACCTTAGCTGTAAGCACATTGGAGCATTGCTAATCCGGTTTGCCTGTTGCTAAGCAAAGCCGCAGGATAGGGGTGTGTTGAAGTAGCCATAGCTTTGCTTAGCTGAGAGCACACAAGGTAACCGAATGTGCATGTGAACTTGGATGTAAATGCGCTCAAAACCTGGTAAACGGCTGTGTGCGGCGCGCACCAGAGCTGAAACAGGAAGGATATGGGAAGAAAATAAGGAAATGCTGCATCATGGTAATTGGAGTACAAATGAGTAATTAACACCTAGGAACCCACAGTGGGCCATTGACAACAGCTAATAAGGCTGCTAGCAGCTACCTGCAGAACAGGAAAGGGGAGGTGCCATACTGCAAAGAAAAGAGAACTGTCACAGCAGAACAAAGCAAACTTGCAGTAGATCAGCTACATAACACATTTCACAACACAATCCTGGGTTGGGAAAGTACAAAACAAGAAAGCCGGCAGCTGGATGCATGCCTGACAATGGGAGGGGAATCGGGTTGAAAAGTGAAGTAAAGGGTAATAGATGAATCATGGCAGCCAAGCGTAATTCAACACCAAAGGCCCCACAATAGCAGTACCTGCTGTAAAACCCATAATTAAGATACCCTGCAGCTGGAATTGCACATGCACACCCAATTACACCAGCAGCATCCATAGCACAATAGTATAAAGTGTGAAAGCACCTCACACACACTTGTCTATTCCCAGACACTCTGCACCATTAGTGTATACAGACGGGGAACTTTTAATATGTACATGTTAGGGGCTGCCATAGCTTTGACTCACCAGCATGTGTTGGAGACTGAAGGTGGTGTGGAGGATGATGCTGACAACCATCTCAGGCACCAGAGGAGGAGAAGAGTGTTCAGACCCAGGATAACCTGCCAGGGGCTACATGATCTGGAGATAGTAGAGTGTTACAGGGTGGACAGGGACACCATACAGCAACTTGTTGAGCTGTGCCCACCACGCCTCAGAGCCAGAAATAACAGAGGAGAACCCATCCCAGTGGACACGAAGGTATGTGTAAACTTGAGAATAATAGCCACATGTACCTTTCAAAGACCAACTGGGGATATCATGGGGATCTCACAGGCATCAGCATCCAGGCTACTCCACCAGTTCCTGGATGCCATGTTATCACATGCCAATGAGCACATATACTTCCCCTGAAAGCAGGAGGAATTGGCCAGCAATATTCGTCTCTCTTCCACCGTGTGGCAGACTACCTGGAGGTACTGGGTGCAATAGACTGCACGCACATACACATCAAGTCACCACCCAGTGAGCAGGGTAGGCGCTACATAAACCGCAAGGGATACCCCTCCATCAACTGCCAGATCATGTGCAATGCCCAGGGCGTTATCATGGATGTGTGTGCTGGCAGCCCTGGAAGCTGTCACGACTCCACATCTGGCATGCCTCACAGCTGTATCAGGTATTTGCCAGGGAGGACATCCCATATGGCCACCTGGTGGGGATGCTGGCTATGCATTGGAACCATGGATGATGACTCCCATCAGAAATGCACACCCATGCAAGAATGCCATAATGAGGCACACGCAGAAACCAGAATCATCATAGAGTATGTGTTTGGGATGCTGAAGTCATGGTTTCGTTGCTTGGATATATCTGGTAGAGCCTTGCAGTACTCTCTAGGCATGTGTGCCCACATCTTCATAGTATGTGCCATGCTACACAATATGATCCTGTGGAAACAGCTGCAGCAGGGACAGAATGGTGAAGGCCCTCACAGCCCACCACCATTGCCAAGGGCCCCACAGGCACAGAGGGACTCAGACCACGAACACCCTGTGCCAGCCTCAGTAGGCAGATGGAGGCATGCCCAGTATGCCCATGCCTTGGCAAAGAAGGAACATATAGCACACACACTGACAGTGTAGGCACCTATGGACTGACACCCTTCTCCACCTGCACACACAGTAAACATGGATGGCACACACACACAACCACCTGTAAATTGTCATGTATAGGTGGTCTACTGTGTGCATCCTACATAGGCAGCCCTCAACTATTGTACACATGTACACACAACTGCCATTGGCACAAGGTACATCAATACCTGAACAGTAAATTAAGCTAGCAGCATGTGTTGATACTGTATGTATAAGTTCATAGGTACATAGGTAGGTACTTGCCTAACTGCCCGAGGCCATTCATAAGTCGAGCCAAAATGTGTCTGCTGTCACCAACCCATTGATTAACTAACTGTCTCTCTGTGGAGCAGAGCCAATTGCAGGATCCCTGGGGTGTATCCACTGTTCCCCACCCACTCGGCAAGGACTCCCTGGAGTGTTAGTGAGTGGCTCCATATAATGTAATCAGGGATGTAGTTCCAAAGCATGGGGAGTACCCATGACAGGAATCTGTCACTCCAGCATCTTCCAGTTATGGTTGTGGCAAGGTGTAGCTCATTACAGTGCGTGGCTCACTGTGACATGGATTTCCATAGGTGGAGCATATCCATTAAGCCTGACTTGGACACGGCTTTGTTGGCCAGCAAATATCATCTCTGAGTAAATGAGATGACACTGAGTAATGCAAGAGTTTATGCAGTCTGGCAGCATAAGACACATGTCTGAGGGCATTGTTCTTCTTGGCGAGGTATGTTCATGGCCCTTCCAGCTGTTGGATGTGTCTTCTGAGGTACATCCAAAATGGGTTATCATACTCGATGATGGGATTGACGAGTGATGAGTAAAGGGGGCACAATAACCTCAGTCTGTTTAGATGTGAACCCTTAAGTAATCAGATGGCCTACATAGATGGATGTCCTAACTACTTTGCAGATATGATTGTCAAAGGAGAGATCACTATTTAATGTAATCCTCACATACACATTACGTCACCTGAATTATAATGTCTGCCACTCATGTGTTAATATGTGTGTGTGTAGTTTCCCAAAATGGAATGACCATGCAGTATGTGGCCTTTTGCTGGAGGCCATGACTCTGACACCCTGTGTTGGTCTATGTGAGGCCCCTTGAAGGACGTCTGCGACAGCTGGACTATCAGTTATGGCTTTCAGTTTGCAGTAATTGCCAAACATGGTCTGCTGTAATCCACCTGTGTTAGCCCATACCTCTGAGAGGTATATGGCAAACAGTATGGGTCACAGGACTGAATCCTGTGGGACACCAGTTGTGACTGGTCAAGAGTTGGACCTGGAGGCTGCTAGGCTTACCATGTGGGTTCTGTGTGTAAGCCTGTTGGCAAACCAAGCTGTGATGTATGGGTGTATGTACTGGCTGTTGAGTGTAGATATAATACCTGAGTGGGGAATGGTGTCAAAACCCTTGGCGAGGTCCAGATAGCATGTATGAACTATCACACGCCACACCTAAAGTCTAGATGACTGTAAGATGTCAAACAGGTTCAGTAGGCATGATCTGCAATCAATCAAGCTGACCTGGGTTGGGTCAAGTGTCTGGAGGTTACCATTGTCTATGTTAATGAGTGCCATGAGGATGCACTCCATTGCTGTGCAGATCAGGCTACTCGGGTTTATGGGGTGGTAGTTATCATGGCCAGTTGTGTTACCACCTTGGTGGAGTGGAATAGCTGTTGCCATGCACCATTGAATGGCCATGTAGCCTGTGTAGAGGCTGATGTTGAATTGGTATATTAGGTGGGGGGGTCACTTTGTCTTGTAGTGTCTGCAGGATGCCGTCTGGGACACCATCTGCCTCCATTGATGCTCTGTCATGCCATTTGAAAGGGTCATTACCACCTTTATGTCTCAGATGTCTGGGATACTGCATGTTTTGGGTATTGTTGTGGGCTCTGTAGGGGGTGAAGCTTGCACCGAATGTATCATCAAGTGTGTTGGTGATATCAGTAGGGTCAGTATATTCAGTGCAATATTGCACCAGCACAGTGCAAATCTGTGTGTTACTGCTTAGATCCTTGACATTGCCAAAGAAGCCTTTGTGGTCATCTTCAAATTCCATGCCTATTTACCTGTGGATGTCAGCCTTGGATGATTACATGAGTAACATAAGTGTCTTGCTAATACTGGTCACGGATGTCTGCATGTCTTGGGATTTCCTGTTGTTTTGGACTACTGTCCTACTTCTGTTGTATAGCCTGTATATTCAAGGGGTTCAGCAGACTGGTGTCCTTGTGTAGCAGTAGCGAGTCCTGGTTTACCATTGATGGCATGACCCATACATCTTTGTAGGTAATTATAGAGTGCATTTGTAATTCTGTCTGTATCTTGAGCAGTGCCATCCCTGAGCGTGGGGGCTGTGAACCCTCCCACCTCTGTCATTAGTACTGTGAATTTAGCTGTAGGAAAAGTATTCACTGTGTGTTCCTTGGGTGGGGAAGATGGTTGGGAGTGGAAGTCATCAGTGAATAGTTCATGGGCAGATCTAAACCGTGACTGGTTTATCTCTGCTGTAGTGCATCTGTTGCATATGTCAATGATTACCACTTCTAGTATGTTTTCACCTCTCATTAGTCTGTCTACCAACTAATACAGGCCATATGAGATGATAAATCCCAGAAAGTGCTGGGCCTGGAAGTGAATACTCAAGTAGGTTATCCAGTTAAGTGTAGGGTAGCTGACATTGACCAATAACAGGGTGTCTGGTAGGACTGTCATGTTTACCACTGTCTCCAGATAGTTGTAGTGGTGCTCCTGGGTCATGCAGGGTTATCTGTAGCAGCTCACAGTTTGCATTACAGTTGTGACTGATGTTAGCTGCACATGGATGATCACAGAGGTATCATGCTGCCCAACTAACTTGGAGATGTAGGTATCCCCAATGAATATGGATAAACCCCCTCCATGTCTGTGCCAGTCCATGTTCAGTGGGTTGTAGTCTGGTAGTGCCGGTGTGCTCACAGGAGCCTTATACAGGTCCCAGTCACAGAACAGATGCAGATGTTGTCCATACTGAGGGATGCTGTGAGTGCATGCATGTTGTGAGTACTACCCCTGGTGCTGAGTAGCCTAACCCTCATTGATTCCGCTATTGTGCAGTTCATGGAGGTGAGATTCACTTCTAAGAACTGCCTAAAAATGGCACCATGGGGGTGCCAATAGTCTTGCCCAGCATTCCAAAACCTTAGGCTGACACATGCAAGTTGGTATGGCATTGTTGCAGGCATATTTCCCATCTGTGCTTGTGTCTTATCTTTTCGGTAGGTAACCTAATGGTAAGCAATACAAAGCCTGAAACCTATACAAGTCCACTAGCTTCCAGGATAGGCTTTTGGAGTGATTAAGTATCAGTAGTCTGTATGTCCTTGCTGTACTTAACTGTTGTCTGACTACATGGTGATTTTACACTGTATATTGTGATCAGAAAACTCTACATAATCACATATGATGTTGGAGATGGCCTGCACTGTAGAGGTTCACAGATAGGTAGTAGGCTATCTGCCCAAGGGCATTTAGAAGCATAGCTACAGTGTGGTGGTTTTATCTGCACCATTGATGAAGTAACTGAGCCTCTGCCAAGCATAGCCAATGAAGTGATTCCAGGCATAGTTGCTGGAAGTTGTTGAAGACTGGGGTGCTGTAGGGTGATAGGGGCACATAGTGATCTCAAAAGGGCATGTTAACATGACAACCCAACAGCATTCAATTTTTCCAGCAGGTCTTGCAGCTATAAAACTGGAGTGGCTCCCCCACACCCTGACTGTATGTTTCTGGGACACATGATCCCAGGGGTGTATATACTGTTGCCCAGTCACACATCAAGTTTTCCCCTGAAGTGTGTCAGTGAGGGGCTATGCCAATATAGTTAAGATGTTAATGTATAGTCTCTCAATTCATGTGTTATGTCGGTATTTTGAGAAGCTCTCTGGGTGTGGGTGGCTCTGCCTGTTGTGTAGCCAAGCCTACACATAGGATTTCATGGACATAGGAAAAAGGCAGAAGGAACATTAATGTCAATAGTGTAATGGCTACAGCATTTGCATAATATCTGTGCAGTCATGGTTCAAATCCCAATAAAGTCAGAGATGTTTTACATGTTACATAGTATACCTTAACCACAGCTTGTATATATAGGTAGTATTCCACAGAATCATAAACATTTGGAACACACATAAACCCATGTGTGCTGGAGGGTACAGTTAACAAATGTAATGCTATGTAAGCACATAGTGAGATGTTACGTCACTGAAATGTATATATCCTGAGTAGTTAGCAGAAGTGGCCATATTTACATGCACAGGTTGTAGGATATAAAGTTTGTTTAACTGTGTACAACTGCTTGTATAATGTCACACAAACACCTTTAAACCTGCTTACAACTGCTTAAATTAGCCTTATTCTGTAGTAAAACATGTCTAATATAGTGCAGGTGTTGAACCCTGGACCATGCACACCATAGTCATGGGACCTACCACTAAGCCATCTAATCTGTATACATGGTAAGTGGTCATTAGACTACACCTTATACTATAGACATTTTACAGTACAGACCATAAATGGGATAGTCACTTTGTGTACATATGTACAGTACATTGTAATGTAGTGTAATGTGTGAATCAACATATACAAGTCTACATATGTATAAGTGTTACAAATTAATACTAAATAATATCTATATATATATATATATATATATATATATATATATATATATATATATATATATATATATATATATATGTATATGTATATAGTCACTGATGTGTGCACATAGACATATGTGTATATATATATATATATATATATATATATATATATATATATATATGTGTGTGTGTGTGTGTGTGTGTGTGTGTGTGTGTGTGTGTGTGTGTGTGTGTGTGTACAGTAACATATATAGCCATATACATATATACATATAAACATCTATGAACACACTTTGTGACACAGAATCATTCCAAATGGATAGAAGCGTACGCAAAACACATGCAGCTCTGGTATTATAACTATTAATATTAACCTAATTCCCCATAGAAGCAATGGTTGCTGTGTATGTGGAGATTGGTGTGGGGGAGGACCACTGGCTAATGGAATATGCATCAAGGAGGGCCTGTGTCAGATGTTCATTACGTGAACTGGAGGGGTACACATGGAGTATGGGCACATGTAAAAAGGACACAAAACAAGAACCATTCTCATTCATAATACACCCTGTCAGGTCACATTGCAACACTGACTTCAACAAACAAATGAACATTAACAGGTATCATACATATGTACACCAACTGACTTACACATTTGTTTGCAGTAGTGAGGAATGGCTGTAGTACACTGTACATACTAAAGACCATAAAAGTTGTACATATCTCAGATGCCTCAGTGGTAAAGCCAGTGACTGTGGTGTTCATGGTCCCAGTTTCAAGACCTGCAGGAGCTGTTACATCATTTTGAGGTCCCAAATAAGGAATGTTGGAAGCAGGGTGATTAAAGCACTTTTAAGCAGTCTTTAGCGGGTTATTGCACCAGTAAGTGCCAGTAAGCGCCACTTAAACATGACTACACGGATAAGCGTCACACAGGTTTAACCTTTGCTGAACATCGCGCAGATCATGGGCAAAGCCGCTCACAACTGCTGAAATGTGCATTAATCACTCTTGCACTACCAGTGCCTGCTCTGAGAGGTAAAATGACCACTGCCAGGATTAGAGCATGCAGCCATGTACACAATCTTCACAATAACCCACCACTAAGCTACCTGAGATGTACCAATGGCAGTTGTGTATTCTGACAGGTTAAAACACAAAAGGGAGGATTGTGTGGAAATAGGACAAACCGCTATGTACCCAATGAAAGGTGTATGCTATCTCTCTCTCTCTCTCTCTCTATATATATATATATATATATATATATATATATATATATATATATATATATATTAATCAACATATAGAGAGAGAGAGGGAGAGAGAGAGATCTATGTCGACATATAGGGATATACATATATATGTAGATATATAGATAGGTTAACAACATCTACACAACCATGGAGGTACATATAAACGGGATACCTACCAAATACTGAATGCTTGACATACCAACGCGCGTAATCGTGAGGCTTAAAGACCGAAAGACCACAGTACCAAAACACCAGAAGCGCAAGTTTTAAAATCCGGATGTTAAGGGACTTTTAGTTAGTGCTTCTGGTGTTGTGGTTCAGGTAGGTTACTGTGTGTAAGTGTGTTTCTGAGGACTTTAGTGTGTGTAAATGTGTGTTCTGAGTGTGTTGTGTGTTTCTGAGGGACTGTATTGTGTGGGTGTGGGTTTGCTTTGTGTGTCTGTTTGTGTGATCTTGGAGGTAGAATATTAAAGTAGGGGGGTGTGGGGGGTGCAGGCACCCACATGGGGGGGGTGTAGGGGGGCTTGCCACCTGCTCATACGTAGTGTAGGATTGTTTGTTTGGATGTGGTGGGTAGCAGTGTGTCTGTGTGTGCATTTGTGTGTTCTGTGTTTGTGTTACTTTCGCAAGTTTGACTGTCGCAAGTTTGGATATTCAGTAATGTGAGGTTTGGGAGTCTGGGCCCGGTACTGTGGGCGTCAGAATTGTGTGCATTTGGGATTCCGTAGGTATCCCATATACAGCAGTTGAAGTGTTCATATATGAGTATAACATGTACCATAGCAATCACACATTCCGCCACAATCAAACTATATGAACAAAGGCTATGGAGAGTATATGCCTATACACTATTACAAATATGTGCTATGGACATGAGCCAAAGAGGGTCAGTCACCAACACAACTCCAATGACTGCAAATACCTATGACAGAAATACACAGACAGCTTTCATGTAGCAACACTTTATTACATTCCGATGTATTGCCTAAAGTATTCAAGGACTAACATCACCTGCATGCTATACAGGAACCATTTAGCAGTGCCTTAATGAATCAGCCTGCAATTGCCATAGTATTCGTCCACTAAAGGATAGGTGTTCAAATAGGGAAGGAACCCTCACACACATATCGAATATGTATAAAATGTCTGTCACCCATCTACCTGTCAAGGTTTCTCTTCAAGAGTGCTAGTGAGGGGCCCTACCTGATGTACATTGGAATCATGTTCCAAAGCATGGGGAGTCTCCGGGTCAGGAATCTATCCCTCCAGCATGTCCTAGTTATTGTTGTGGTTAGGTTTATATCCCTAGAGCATGTGGCTCTCAGGGGCTTTTGTTTAGGTGGAGCATAAACATCAATACTGGGTTGGACATGGGCCTTGTATGTCAAGCAGAGATCACCCCTGAGTATGCGATATGCAACTGAGTACAGCTGGAGTTTCTTTAGTTGGGCTGCATAGGTCATCTGTTTGAGGTTAGTAATCCTCTTGGTATAGTACTTTTGTGGTCTTTCAAGCTGTTGCAGTTGTCTTGTAAGGTACATCCCAAATGGGGTGCTGTATTCTTTAATGGGTCTAATAAGTCATGAGTAGACAGGCACAATGGCCTCCTTTGTTCTGGATGCGAACCCATTTGAGATTAGGGGGGCCACGTAGAAGGATATTCTAACCACCTTGGCAATATGGTTATCAAAGGAGAAATTGCTATCTACTTGGGTTCCCAGATCCCTTATTACCTTTTCTGTATGTAGGGGACTACCACCTATGTGGTAGTTTGCGGGTAATTAGTTTTATCCAAAGGGGATGACTATGCATTTTTTGGTATTCAGCTTGAGGCCATGATATTGACAACAGGCATCCATCTCAGTGAGACCCTACTGGCGGGTGTCTGTATCAGCTGGTGAACCAATTGTGGCCCCTAGTTTGCAGTTGTCTGAAAACCTTTTCAGCCAAAGTCCTCCTGTGCTTGCCTGTACCTCAGAAAAGTATATACCGAACATGAGGGGTCCTCGGACTGAGCCCTGGGGGTTGCCACGTGTAACTGGTTTACAGTCGGACCTAGGGTCTACAACACTCACTGTGTGGGTTCCGTCCATGAGCCACTTTGTAAACCATCTTGTGACGTAGGTGTTAATGTTCAGGTGGATGGGTATGTCGATAATACCAGAATGGAGAATGGTGTTGAAAGCCTTTGAGAAGTCAAGGTAGGCTGTGTGAACCTCCTTACCCTCATCTAATGCCTTGGTAACTGTCTCAAAGAAGTCAACTAGGAAGAGGAGGCATCGTCTGCCCTTAACAAAGCCAAACTGGGTGGGGTCAAAGGTTTGGAGGTACCCAATATCTCTGTGAATGAGATCCATGATGATGTGCTCCATAGCCTTGCAGACCAGGCTAGTCAGGCTTATAGGGCAATAGTTCCCATGGTCCATTGTGGTGCCACCTTTGTGGTGTGGGATAACTGTTGCTGTGTGCCATTCAGTGGGCACAAAGCCTGATGTGAGGTTATTATTGAACATGGTTCTTAAGTGGGGAGCCAGTTCATTCTGAAGTTCATGTAAAATGCAGCCTGGGATTTTGTCAGGGCCCATGGATGCTGTGTTTTTGACTTTAGAGAGTGCAGCTTTTACCTGCATACTTGTGATTACAGGGACTCTGCATTCTTCCTGTACAGATATGGGCCCTTTAGGGGGTGAGAGGGAGGTAAAGTTAGCACTGAACCTATCTGCCAGGATGTTGGCAATATCAGTTGGTTCTGTAATTTTTGTGCCTTTGTGCTGTAACTCAGAGCAGATCTGGGTGTTGCCATCAAGATTCTTGACATAGCTATAGAATGCTTTGTGGCTGCATGTGGAATTAGTGGTGAATTTTTTCGTAGCTAGCTTTGGAGGATCTTATAAGGGATCTCAGCTTTTACTGAGGCTGACCAGGAAGCTCCTCCACTCATGAGATCTTACTCTCTTTTCCAGCAGTTTCTTTCTTCTGTTGTACAGTTTGTTTATGGCAGGGGACCACCAGATTGGCTTTTTTTTGGAGGATAGCGTCTTGGTTCTGTTTGGGATAACACAATCCATGCACTCATATAAGTGCTTATAGAGTACATTTGTATAGGATTCAGCAGTTGTAACTGTATTGTCCATCTGCATGGGTGTCATGAAGTTCACCACATCTGCCTTAAGAAGCATGAAGTTGGCTTTGGAGAAATATTTTATTGTAGTTTCCTTAATGGGGGGTGGGGCGGGATGTGGATATCAAGGGTGATTAGCTTATGGTCGGATCAGACCAACAAGGAGTTGACTTCAAGTGTGGAACACCGGTCACTCGTGTTGGTAATGACTAGGTCTAGGATATTGTTGCTCCTGGTGGGGTTGTGGATAAGTTGATCCAGGGCATTGGAGTTTATGAATTCCAGAAAGCGTTGAGCTAATGAGTTGGTACACAAGTAGTTTTCCCAGTTAATGGTGGGGTAGTTGAAGTCACCCATTATTAGGGGGTTTGGTTGAACCCTAATATTTTCCAGTACATCAAGAAAAGAGGACTGGGAATCCTGGGGCATGGTGGGGGATCTGTAGCAAGCTACAATTTGGATTGCAGTTTTGCCCAGAGTTAGTTGCACTTGGATAATCTCAGATGCGTTGTGCTGAGCAACTAGCCTGGAGATGTGGATATCCTTAGTGAATATGGACACACCTCCGCCTTTGGTGTTTCAGTCCAGGTTACATGGCCAAAAAGTGTGGTATGAGTTATAGTCTGGTAGTGCAGGGGTGCTCTCTGGAGCCTTGAACCAGGTCTCAGTCAATGCACAGATATCGATGTTCTCCATTTTAAGGAATGCCTCGAGTGAGTGCATTTTGAGATTTAGACTTCTAACATTGAATTGCATTACCCCCAGGTTTTGCTTACCTGTTCCTGTTATGGTAGTGAATTTGTTATTTGAAGCTTGCCTAAAAAAGGTACTATAGGGGCAGCAAGAGCCTTAGCCAGTATCCAGAATCCCAGGGGCGACAGGTGCAGGTTATCTGTGGCAAAGCATCGTGATCTGTCAACCATGTCATCCCAAGCAGACAGATACTGGATCCCCTTAGAATGACACCAGAAGCTTAACCAATTGTTGAAGTCAATCATTTTGTCCTTGTACTGCAGTATCATTCTGAGTGATGGCAGAATGCTACTCAGGGCTAGGGTCATACCAGCCAGGGCGACAAGATCGGAGAGCTCTTCCATGTCTCTTTTCATGTAGTCCAGGGAGGTATGTCTCAGGTCATTCACACCAACATGGACAATGACAGAGTCATATTTGTACTTGTTGTGGAGTGACCTGAGTGCATGGATTATGTGGTGGATCCTGGCATCCAACAGGCTGCTGACAGTAACCTTCTCCTTGTTTAGCCTGGTGAGTGGTACATCAGTGTGCCTGTCTATAGAGTCACCTATGACTAGTGTATTGGGCACATTGTTTTGCCTTATTGGCTGTGGTTGAGTGGCACACTGAGTCTGTGGGCTATGTGTCATTTGGGTTGTGTTGGGGGATGGAGGTTGCTTGCATTTCTGCTTTGAAGGTCTCTGTTGCTTAGACAGATTATTATTGAGAGCCTCCGTGAATGTTTTTGTGTTACAATGTGTGGATTTTGGTGGTGTAGATTTAGTGACACTATATGATGCGTGTGGTGTGGTGCAAATGTTTACCTTCTCCTCATGACTGTAAAGTTCAGTCTTGTTGGAGAGAGCTTTACCTCCAGTTTGGCTAGATAAGTGCATTTCTCACAGGTTGTAGTGTTGGGTGGTAGGAGGAGAGGGTTGTCTGTGTACATGAGGCAATTTCCACATTGCCTCAAGATGCCCAGATTCATCAGATAGACAGGTGAGAACACTGGGAGCTGACCCTTGGACATGACTGAATATAAAACTATTTTCCTCTAGATAAGTGAGGAAAGTGAGTACAAGATCTGTTTTTCTCTAAGCAAGTGAAAAAAGTAAGTACAAAAACTGTTTACCTCTAGGTAATGAGGAAGACTGAGTGTTATAGTAATTAGTAGCTTATTTAGTGCTTACAAGTTCTGAACAAGTGCCGAGCATGAATAAGCAATCCAGATAGGGTCTTGGATAACATAAACACACTATCCCCCCAACAGGTACAGAATCATATATCCATGTACACTACAGAGCCCCTGTAACCACAACTATGCAGGTACAAGCTGCACTCAGGCTGCATGGGACCTGTCCACATCCCAGGTTGTATCATACACATAATGCAAAACAATTTGCTCTCCACATACACATCATGTAAAACATAGCTTCATGTTAGGCTGTGTATACACTGAATGGTGCACACCAACAGTTATCACAACCCACAAAGGGCGAGACACCACTGATAATGGGAAGTACTGCACTTCTACCCTGCTGAGTCTGGTCTGAAAGGCCATGCACCTTGATCAGCTTATTTGATGTCAGCAGTAAAGATATAAGTGACAGTAAGGTTGATTTCACACACCATATAATAACCTTGCCAGGTCATAGGACATCATCACCCATACTGTGTTCCACCTACACTCAGTATACTTGATGTACATTCCTATGTCACAGGAGTGTTTTGCAACTGGACTGCTGGTAGAACCAACACTATAGAAGGTGTCTGAATAATACATGCACATCGCACCAGTGCCAGCTACAATAAGGCAGGGTTAATTCATTGTACTCCCCCCCATTGTAGTCTATACCACACAGACTAACAGAAGGCATCTGCCTATTGAAGTATGCAAATGACTATGACCTAGGAGCAATAGCTGACTCAACGAGTGTTGCAGACAACATACAGAAGGGGCTTTGTGGGTGAGGTGTGTTACATATGGCCACAATCTAAGAGCTACATATTGCATTGTCACCATTATGTTAATAACCCTGTATCCATGAACTACCACCTAGGCAGCGGTCAACATAATGGACATTGTGCGTAAGGGATACAGCTGGGCAGTTGTCTTTCCTGTGATAGTAACATCACCACACATGTCAGGTAGTCGTAAGTGACAACCCTAATCATGACAGGGTGCCATCCATGAATATAGAGATCATTGTTCAGCCATACTCAACACTCAAGTGACCCATATCAGATCATATATTTCCTTTAAGGGGTATTGGCCATTTTCAGATGGCCTACACCAGCCTTCCCAATCCTCATTTCCACTATGTAGCATGATGCCTTCCCTGAATAAAGCCATGTCCAACCCAGTGATGTTAGACATGCTACACGTACACATCCTGATCTCAAACACATACTTCATGGACATCCACCTTCCTAGTACAAGGATTACCACATGCTGGACTTTACATACTCCTGCCATACTATACATCCCTGTCCAGCAAAGCTGCACATTGCCCCTCTTTCAGACATAGTGTGATGACCGCATGGTAAATATATCATTAACCCTGTGAATCAGTTATGTGGCACTGCTTGACCTGGCCCCAGAAACCCGCCTGTCAGCTACAGCTAGATAACATTTCATCCTAGGCTCATATATGGCCCAGGGCATATAGCCTACTAGTTGACTTTGACCATACATACTATAGTTGATATCCATCCCTGCAAATGCCATCTGACTAGCCAGTGTCCCATATGTATCACATGTGCAACACAGGTGATACATGGCAGGATGTTGAACTGCTGTACAGTGCTGTGTAGATGTATATGGCAAAACACATACATGTAAAACCTTTAGTGAGCAAGTCTGCAGGGTCACAGGTCATGTCCATCAAGGCAGTGTAAGTTTTTATATGTGACATATACACAGCATCAAGGTTGACTGCATTAATGTGGACACATCCAGCCATGTGCTGATAGGTAGGAACACCAGTACAGGCAAACAGACATGTCCACACCAAGACAGCATTCCACATGGAGTATGAGCAATGTAATCAGGTGACACACACATATATATGGTGATAATATCCAATCACCATTGAGTGTCAAATGTGTATGACACAAACATGTCAGTGATGTCAGTGTCATGTAGATTTACAAAGAAAACTATTTAATCGTAATAAATGTGATACACATGTATGTTCAGCTGTAGCTTTGTACGTCTCTGTGAGTTACTGTGACCTGTCTCCATTATTATGTCTCCCAGGTAAGCCACTTGCAAGGCTGCCACTTTATACCCACTTAGAGGATGAGGCCTCATCCCATACCTACTTGATAATCATCATGTTCTGTTCAGCCATGTGCCACAGGATGCAAAACAGCGGGATACCCTGTGGCAGGAACTTCACAGGAGGGTTAATGATGTGGGTGGCCACAACCGCACATACCAGCAGGTGCGCAGACACTGTACAGACCTAATTAGAAGGGCAAAACAGCATTCAAATGCAATCGCCAGGAAACAAGGTGCAAAAGGTGGTGAGCCACCAATCCAGACCCCACTCACACATACCGAGGAGCTACTGGCCAACCTGGGGACACCTGCAGAACAACATCCACAAGCCTTAGCTGATATCATGGAGGTGGGTGTCTCTCAACCACCAAGCCTGGAGTTGCCTGGTAAGTCACTACTGCACATATAAAAACTATATTCCATATAGTTGCATGTGTCACTGCACAATATGTAATGTAACATCATATGCAAGGCATGTATACACACATGCTGCGTACTATAGTATGATACTCTGTGTATGCACACATGTGCATACTCCATAGTATAGTCTATTGTACTGGTGTATGTGTTAACATACACATTGCACGCTGTAGCTATCATACAGGTGTGGATAATGATCATACTGCTGTGTCATTCCTATTTAGGTACTGCTGGCATTCCGCTGCAACAGCAGCCTGTTGCAGGTGAGACTGTTATTATTTATCAGGCATGTTAATGCACAGATCTATCTGCCATGTGGCCATTTATCACATTTACACATAATGTATGGTCCTGTCACAATATACAGGTCGGACCTACAATGCATCACAATGGCTACCCATGTGCAATACTTGCAAACTATGTGAAACAACAACATAAAACCACACAAACTGTCATTGCCAGATGTGTGGACAGCTGTGCATACAATGGTGGAGGTGTTGTTCACTGTAGGGACATGTACTACAGATCAGAACTACACATGCGGGAAATACAAACAGTACTACACAGTGAGCTGGAGTATGGCCAGCCCACATGATTCACAGGTGTGGATTATACCCCTGCTATGAATGTCACACAATGTTATGTGCTATTTGACATGTCCATGACATCTAGTGGGCTAGCTGCAACACTGCCTAACTATCCTGAAAAACATATCCCACATACCAAACATACCACCCTTTGTCTGCATAATCCTGTCATCAGTGGAGCATATGACATCTATGGGTGTATGTTATATGGGACAAAACAGACATGTGAAATAGACGCCTGTCACAACCATTTGGCCAACACATGTTCACACATGGCCATGGAGGATGGCCAGAGACATGAAGCAACACACCCAGTAGACATGATGTGCTTGTGTGTACACCCTGTCATACATTGGCTCACATGATCCAACTATGGCCTTTGTGTAATGGTTATATTGCAGATGTGGAACACTAGGCATCCTACAGGCCTGTGCACATCTTGTGTAGGCGTGACATCAATCCATCACATAAGATGTGTTGAACATCTTGAGTGTGTCACGACATGACAGCAGTCACCTGTACAGTATCCACATACATAGACAGACAACCACGTCAGCCCGCAGATACAGTACATTCCCCTTGTTGGTAACAGACATCACTGTCATCCTTGCTCCTCGTGTGTGTGTGTGTGTGTGTGTGTGAGTGTGTAGTACACAGATGTCATGTGGGACATGGTGTACCGATGAGTTTGCCATGTATGTCCATAGTTTCCAGGCAGCAGCAATACGGTTGCAGATGTGCAGGGGTGTCATCTGTATACCCTTCAGTGACCTGTGTCACACATTCCACATCATGGTTTAGTGTGTATACACCTCAGTGACGTGTGTCACATTCCACAGTATATATGTATTGTATCTGAACACAGTCATGGCTATGAACTGTGTCTGTAACTCACACTGTATAGCAATAGAGATGCCACATGATTCCCTGCAATGGCCATGCACATCAGCTAAATGTGCACTATATCTGTAGGGCGGACAGACAACACTGTGTCAGCGGAAGGTCCATGTTAGTATAACACATCCCTGCATTGGGACACCATTACTCCACTGTATATTTGACAGGACACCATTGTGTTAAACATGTATGCATGTCATTGCACACGTCAGCAGATCACATCATACTACATGTGATTGTCAAGATCATATGCCACACATCAGGCAGGTGTACAGTTAACCTGTGCTGGTCTACATGGTGTAACTCAGGGATGTATGCTAACTACTACTATGATTGTGTAATGTGCATGCCTTCTGCTATGACACATGCATGCTGTTGTGTGCAACCCAGGGATGTATGATAACTACCACTATTATTGTCTGAGCTGCATGCCATCTGCCATATCACATGCATGTTGCATGCCTTCTGTCATATCACATGCATGTTGGGTGCCATAGCGTGTGTCTGTGTGTGTGTCTCTGTGTGTCTATTGTATAGATTGCAATCTACAGTTCTTGTCTGCCCCTCACAGGTGTTGATGTAGGTACGGTCTCCTCCTACAGTCCATCTGATGTTAGTGTCCCCACAGAATCTAGCAGTGATGATGAACATATGATTGAGGCACAGGCAGGGTTGTCAGGGGCTAAATCTGTGCTATTGGTTGCCATTCCACCTATATCCCCCTCATCCCTGCACACAGTTTTCATGCCAACACATACCCCATCACCAATGGCCATAGAGGAAAGACAGTTGGCATGTGGTAGCTTGGAACAGGAAAGTGTGGAGGCTACGGAATGTGTGCCTGCACAACATGGTGTCAGCCAACTAACTGGTGATGCCCCACATAGGCATGTAGCCAGTGCTGCTCGTAGGAGGACCTCTGGCCAACATGTACCTGCAAGACAGAGTGCAGCAGCTGGTGTCACCAGATGCATGTTTCAGGCTGTAATGGAGACACAGGCATGTGTTGAATGGCACAACAGAGAAGGTCAGAGGCTTCAGAGGGCTGCTGTCCATTCTTTAAACAACAACATCCAGGTGAAGGCAAATGCTCAACAGCAGCTTGCTGAAGTTTTGGATAGACGATTGGGTGACATGATTGGAGTCCTTGACCATGGCATGACAATCTGCGTGTGTGAGATGTCTGTGCTGGAACATCTGGTAGGAATTGAGGTGTTGGGAATGTGGATGTAGGCCAGCTACATTACCTTTTGCAGGTCTACATGAATGAATTACATCACATGCTCGCTCCCATAGAGGCGGTAGTAGCAGCAGTGCAGCTGGTGCTGTGCTATCCACATCAGGACACAGCAGGCCACGTGCACATGGCCCTGGATGGTCCCAGCAGGGACATGGTTCCACTGGACATGTGTCATCAGACAGTACCCAATCTGCACCTCTGCCTGGTAGTGCCCGTGCAACCCCTGACCAGCACAGGTCACGTGGCTGTGGCCGGACACCGTAAACTGTAAAACCTGGCCTGTACAGTTTGCAGCTGTCAATGATACCCCTGTGTAGGCCAGACACATGCCAGAACTGTGTGCATACATACATGCACACACCGGAAACATATGTAGGGCACCGCGACACATGCATGCATAACATCCACACACGCCCAATGAGATCAAAGGCCCTAACCCACACACATGATGTCATCCAATGGTGCAGCCTAGGCCTCTGGCAAACATTATCATCCTGTGCATATGATGATGTCTGTGCCGCATCCCTGTCATCCACACCATCGGTTCAGGGGCATGCTCATATGGTCTGATGCACAGGGTGAACAGACTAGGAAGATATTTGTAGATTACAATTGCTGTGTACTGTTGACAGGCAGCAGACATACCATGAAGTACAGGTTTAGAATTCCTTTTGTACTGTTAACAGTATGTGTCATGTGTAACAACAGTAACTGCATGTTGGTCTTGATGTTCTTCCTTCCTCCTTCAAGTCTAATTGTATGTGCCGGTGGATGTCAGTGTTTGCAGTTAGTGCCCCATATGTAAATGTGGACTACTCACAGATATGTATGAAAATACCAGAATGCACCTTGTAGTTTCCACATCACAGTTAGAAAGTCCCACGTTCCAAACACGTCTACTGATCTACTAATCCAAGAGCATGATAGCTGTGTATTAAGCTACTGTGGCTGGAGACGTGACATCCATACTGGGTGACATCACAGGTACAGTTACATGGAGTGGAGAGGTAAGAGAGTGGTCTAGCTGATGACAAGGGTAGAGGCCAGTGGAAAGCATGATGCCTCATTGGGAAGCAGTAATACACGTTCTCATGACAGGATGTGAACACACAAATACACCCACACACTCAGGTATTCACACACATGTATTCAGAGACACAGTAACACACCCACACACTCACAGATTCACCAACACAGTAACACACACACACACACACACACACACACACACACACACACACACACACACACACACACACACACACACACACAGTTGCTAGTGTTGAGGTGAGGATCCCTGCCTATGTGCAAATCATCATTACAGTACTGTGCACTTACATGATGCACCACAGAGATTACACGTGTACAGGTAGTCAAAATGGCCTAAGATCGAGGACATCAACAGGGATAGTAGATTGCATCGCCTGGATGGGGGAGGGGTCTTATCAGTTAACTATGGTAGCATACATCCTCACTCCATGGACCAGACAGCCATACATACATACACACACACACACACACACACACACACACACACACACACACACACACACACACACACACACACACTGTGGCATTCACTATTGAATGCACCTATGTCACGCACATACAGATACCTCACATGTGTCAGATACACAACCCTGCCTATGTCCTGGTCTCTACAGTGCAGTCTGTACAGATGTCTACAACAAAATAGAGGAGAGTGAGTAACAATTGAGATGTATTCTCCATCATACATGACATATATGGACACACATGCAACTACACATGCCAGTACTGTGAATCAAACACCTGCCTATCTCATGATACGTATGACAGACTTACAGCAGTATTGCATACATTACAAAGTGAACTGACACTTCCTTTGGCAACTGTGCTGATATATGCACAATATATGCACACGGGAGGTCTTAACTGTTACAAGTGTCAAGTGATTTACCTTCGGTGTCACCCTGACCGCTGTCTAAGTTGTGTGTGTTCCCCTTCAATTAACAAAATCATAGCTTAACGGTTACACAGTTTATTGTAGGACTGCTTATGACACACCTGTGAGCTGTCCTCAGCAAACATCCATCTGCAAAGATGCCCCACCACGTAGTTATGTCCACACATCTGTCCATACCCGAAGTACATCTTACCGTACTTTCAGCATATCACCATATACAGTTGGCAATGTTGAGGCTGCATTGCAGCTGCATAATGTACTAAGACATACGTCACCTGCAAACATCAGCAACTGCATACGCATGGTATCTGAATGCACATCACTACATGTACATGTGTGTAGGTCCTACATGCCTGTCATTTGGGCATGTTTGAAGGCATTGCATTTGGTGGACATGTGTAATGACATACATAACACATGGACTGTTGTAGGATATGATAGGTGTCATGGGTGACCAGTACAGAGGGAATGTTACCGCTGCCAACATTGATATCACACCTTATGTACTGTTAGCATTCAGCAGCCATGGACCTACCTTCCATGTACATGTGTGTAATGGCTGTAGACCCCTGTCTGCCAAAGGACAACAACAGCTATGCTATTTGCGTATATGTTTTATGTGTGTGGCATGTACATATCCAGGGAAGGTACAAGTATGTCATATCCAAACATGAGGGTGTTTACTGGTATACAGCAACAGTCATCTGTTAATGCTGTAAATAACCGAGGGCCTCTGGTATGTGCACAGCTGACCTGGTTGCAAACAGTAGTATCATTGCATTGCATAACACATGATGCAACTGTGTCAGTACATGGGTACTCTGCACAGTTGATGTAGAGCTAGGTACAGTCCACTGTTCAAAGGTCACATGGTGTTGTACTATTATATGTCCTACTACATGTATGGATGTGTGTTGGTGATCCAAGGGCATGCTGGTGTCTGAAGGTTACATCCTAGAATGCAGCTTTTGACACTGTGACCTGCACCTGACTCATCTGTGATGCCTTTTGTAGGAGTACTGGTCAGTACATGTGAGTGGCCATTATGTATGTGGGGACACCACCACCTGGAGTGGTCCGTACCTGTGTTATGGCCCACATGTCTGGTTCTGAGGTATATGGTGGTAGTGCTATTGTGCACTACAGAGCCTTCAGCCAGATGTTCCTCATTGCACAGATGTCTGTATTCCCCACTGTTGGATCTACAGTGAGCAGCTGTAATTATGAGCGCTACACATCTAGCACTGGTTAGCATAAGCATACAATGCAGCTGTCCTCTAGGTGTCAGGGTGTTATCCTGTGTTTAGGACATTTGCCTTGGAGTGGCACTATAAGAGCGAATGTGACCTAGGTATTATCCCCACTCCCTTGAATCATGGATGCATGTGATATGTGACAAAGGCCTGTCTACTTTCAGTCATTTCATCCCAGAAAGACACACACTGGACAACCTGGTAATTACAGCAGGACATTGGCTCATTATGTTGGTCAAGCAGTTGCCACTCCTAGCAAGACATCACTGTGAGTGGTAGTATTGTGCATGGTATAGAATGGTACATCTAAGGTGACGGACAGCAGCAGATATTGTGTAGATGACCAGTGTCAGATATATGTAGTGCAGCGTTCCTGCTAACAATGACAACTACTAATACTGGAGTCCATTACAATGTGTTCTTTACATCTAACTGTAATAGCATGGCCACTGTGGCCTTCCATGTTTAGAATCAGAGTGCATCTCAAACAGTCCTGTGCTACTAAGTGTATGCCCAGTATAACCTTGTGTAGTTGGAGACATAGTGCATTCCAAACAGCGCTGCACTACTAAATGTGTGAGCATGCCCAGTGACACCTTATGTCGGTTATGTGCCTCTGTGTATGGGCATGGTCATTATAACCCTGTATAGTGGTAGTAGTCGTCCATTCCACAGATGGGCATACACCAGGTCAGGATGAATTCCAACTTTAAACACACAGGTTCACAGGTATGTACAGCTTAACTGCCAGCATCCCTGTTGATGTCTGCATTTCTAGAAGGTCATAATGACAGCCTTGAAATGTGTAGTCTCTGTGGCGTGACTCATAACTATGCACTATTGTAATAGTTATCTGTAGATTGTATGTGTGTGGCATGTACATGTGATCTGTAGGTGTTCTGATCCCATCACTTGTATGTGTGTGTGTCTCTGTCTGCCTGAGGACAGAATAATGCTTTTAGACTACTCACACTCCATACAATCCCTATACCCAACTTTGGCAAGGCTGATGATGTCACCCACCTAGAAATACACCTCGGGGAGTACTCTGACCCAATAATCTTGGTAGCACGTTCTGCAACTACGTAATGCTGTTGTGTGATAAAGTCATTAAGATGGTGTTCTAATCCCAGACTTGCCAACTGTGTGTGTGTGTGTCTCAGTCTGCCTGAGGACAGAATAATGCTTTTAGACTGCTCAAACTCCATATAATTCCTATACCCAACTTTGGCAAGGCTGATGATGTCACCCACCTAGAAATACACCTCTGGGAGTGCTGTGACCCAGTAATCTTGGTAGCGCATTCTGTAACTGCGTAATGCTGTAGTGTGTTAAAGTAGTTAGGTCGATGTTCTAATCCTAGACTTGCCAAGTGTGTGTGTGTGTGTGTCTCTGTCTGCCTGAGGACAGAGTAATGCTTTTAGACTGCTCACACTCCATACAATTCCTATACCCAACCTAGGCAAGGCTGATGATGTGACCCATCTAGAAATACACCTCTGGGAGTGCTATGACCCAGTAATATCGGTAGCGTGTTCTGTAACTGCGTAATGCTGTAGTGTGATAAAGCAGTTAGGTTGGTGTTCTTATCCCAGACTTGCCACATGTGTGTGTATGTCTCCATCTGCCTGAGGACAGAATAATGCTTTTAGACTACTCGCACTCCAACCCAACTTTGGCAAGGCTGATGATGTCACCCACCTAGAAATACACCTCTAGGAGTGCTATGACCCACTAATCTCAGTAGCACATTCTGTAACTGTGTAACACTGTAGTGTGATAATGTAGTTAGGTCGGTGCTCTAATCCCAGACTTGACAACTGTGTGTGTGTCTGTCTGCCTGACTGCGTAAGACAAGTACAATGCTTTGTAGAGTATGCACTCTTTGTACCACTCACATGACCACCTGTTGTCACCCACCTAGGAATACACCTCTAGGAGTACTGTATCCCAGCATTTGCTGTAGCGTGTGCCCGAAATGCATGTTGCTGCAGTGTGATACAGTAGGTAGAGGTTTGAATACAGGACATGGCAAGTGTGTGTGTTTGGCTGTCAGAGCCTGTGTGGAGGTGGCTGTAAGTATCTAAACACTGGACATGTTGGGGAGTGGATTTTGTAGTTTTCCTATATGGTGTCCGTCTTATGACACATTGGCCACCTCACGAGGAGTACAGATGTCAGTCAGCCATGGAACTGTATTGGCAAGTCATACCCTTACATCAGGCAAAAGGCCTGGTGAAATATGCAACCCTACTAATACAAGGTATATATACTGCACCCATGTGTCATACACAAACACACTTGCCTAGGATAGCCCGCTATGTTGCTAGTACCATGCACATTGATGACAGATAGTAGGCATGGTGTGATTGCAGTGGGCTGCAGAGGACATGGCACCTTGTACAGTGGTACAATAGGCGCATAATTGCAGACAATGTGCCTTCACTATGTTCCCCACTAGATGCCTGCAACATATGTGGTGCCATCAAATGTGATCCACAGAGGCCATGCAATGTCGTATACATGTGCCCTGTATGGACCAATGCCACTGAGACCAGGGAATACCTGTATCATGTTATCAATGCAGGTACAGGGTTGACCAGCTGACTATAAGCAGGTTTCACCACACCAGGTCAGTATTGGCATATGGGGAGATAACAGTCTGTGTACACAACATGCGCCTGCCAAACCAGGTACACCTGTACATGTCACTGTACAGTATTGTGGGACATGCACATCCCAGGCAATGCCATGTGAAGGACTATCAAACATAGACATGGCATGCATTGCAAAGCTATGGCCATACACAATGGTAACCAGGATGTCAGGGCAGTTCATGCAGTACCCATCTGTGTGGGACATTGCAGACACTACACCCCTGTACCACACTGCACACCATTGTTGGGTGGCACGATGCCAAGGATTACCCCTCACCCAGCCTAGTACAGCCATCTTGCACAGCCAATCACTACACACCCATGCATACATGCATGTCAGAACTGTCACCTTGTGTTTGCATGTGGGATATGATGCTCCCAACCATAGTCACTCCCAGTATAACCCTCATTGGCATGCCAACAGATGTCAAACACTTTCACATGCCCTAGCCCATAGAACCTTCAGATATCCCCTGTGGTGCATGTAGTCATGTGGATTACTGCAGTGTGGCAAACTAAGTAGTTAGCGTGTGTATTTGTGGCCCTGGCAAAGAGTGTCAATGTGAGTCCATTAGAGAGTGTGGATGTGGTGACAATTGCATCTGTTCACATGGACAGCCATGTGTGCTACACCTAATGTCTGACTACTATATCTCTGTTGCAGATGTCTCTCACCTACACACATATATGTTCTTACAGCACAGCAACATGTCGGCTTTGTGGCACATGTAGTAACTTCATGCACATGTAATAGTAATGACTAGTCAGTCAGGGATTTGACCCCCTGTACTGGTAGTTGTGTGGCAGACGATGCTTAAGGTTTAGTCTCCAAGCCCTTCTCTGGTGTACTTTGTCTGTCCCTCTCACACACTCTCTGGTGGATGTGGACGTGTACACCTGCAAAACAGTAGCATGTGTATTGTAAGTGATGGACATGATCAGGTGATGGCCTCTGCACCTATGGCAGTCCTTCTCTAGCTGATTGCATGTGGAACAGCTGTGATGGTGTTCCCATAGCCATTCACATGATAAACACAGTGCATTATCTAGGAACATCATGTTGGTGTTTGGCCATGATAGTCACTGTGAGTGGTACCTGGCTGTGGTGTTTTGAAACAGAATTACAGATGATATCTGTATGTTCCTCAAACATCATACACAGTGGGAAATAGCCTAAAGACAGGAGGGTGATGTGCCAGACATGACTACAGCATGTAAGTGTAGCTATGCTACATTGAGACTACTGCCTGTTTAACATGTTGTGTGTGGTAATGGCTATTCTGCATGTTTTAAGAGAGACATGACAGTGCTCTGTTCATGAGGGACCCCCATCTGTAGGGCCATCTGTGGACTAGTCAGTGTGTGTAACCATTTGTTTCCTGTGTTACACACTGAACACACATCTGTGCAGAGCAGGAGCATAGTGTGAGGATTGCAGACAGTACATGGTGATAGGGATGTGTTACTGCCATTGCATCCCTGACTGGACATATGTCACATGAAACAGTGGTATGACAGACACTGTCTGGGGTTCCCAGTGACAAGCCAATAATGGGCAACTGTTCATAGCTGCAGTCACACGTCTACTACACATTGTACAGATGTCATGCAATATATATGCATGTGCTGTGCTCCCTCTGCAAATGTATACCATCTGTTGTTGTGGGTTGATGGTGATATCTATGCATACTGTTGTAGGTAATCCTGAATGCTGTTGTCTATTACTAAGCCATATCTGAGTTTAAACTGCAACACCATAGGCTGTATGGGTTGGGAGGTCCCGGCAGAACCTCCTGTTCCACGTCAGCTGACCATGGCACTGGGCACCAGCATATCTGGGGCCCAGCCTTGGACCTCAACCTTTGTTGGCTCTGTACCACCTTCTGGTGGTACCACCACTGAGGATGGGGCATGTCCCTCCTGGGAGCAGGGCCAGAAAGGAACATGTCTGCTGTCATGCAGTCCCAGACGTGGTGCTTTGGGGGCTCACTAAGGGGTTCCGATGCCAGATACGCAAGCTCAAGGGTGGAGTGTCATAGGTTCATAGATTAGTACTAGGCTAACTGCCTTTGCGAGCCATTTTAAGCCTAGCCAATTATCCCCTGTGAGATTCAAACCCTGTACCTTGTGTTTGTAAGGCAAACACCTCAACCATTAGACCATCCTCCCAACTCACATTTACAGGGTGAGGCTGCCCCTCCTGGACAGCCCCCAGCACTGCCTCCTTTGCAGCCGTTTTGGTGCAGTGGCGGCTGCCCATGGCTGAGGACCTCCGCCCCACTGTTCCCATGGGCTTGTGAATGTCGGACACCCATCCCCATCCAAGATGTATCCCCCCACATGTGTCATATACCAACCCCGTATGCAGTCTTGTCTGTGATCCTACCCAACCAATCCTCCATGGCATATCTACTCTCCTTCCCCCACATCCCACTCTCACCCTACAAAAACATAAGGCCAATCGGTTCCTAGGGCAACATCTGCCCTATACATAGCTGTCCATTTCACACATGTACCCACTGGACACATGTAACCCTTGTAATATGCATCACAACATACTCCTGTTATCCTCACCCCTGTCCCTCAGGCACACATTCCTGGTATGCACATCACTCATAAATGGTCCAGGTACACGTGAAGTGGATGACCCCATTGTATACACAACACTAGCGGTCCCTCTATGGGTACGCCATTTACCTTTATCATGATGATGATGTTGCACACAGCACCTTGCAAGAGTACTGTTCTCACATAATGATTGAACAGGTACTGGTTTGTTAATGTAAATTACTTGCACAGAGTGATGTATACGGCGAATGTACAACTGTTTGCATGTATGAATGACACATGTCTATCTGAAGAAGTCTTGATATTACACAGAACAAAACCACTACATAATACAGGCATCGCTGGTGTTTCCCTTTTCATTCATTTGTAAAGCTTTGTTGCCACATGGTATGTTCCTGATATATCTCTATATATGTATGTACCTATATGCTGGACATAAACACTCAGACATACATCTACATGATGGGATACATTCCTATACTGTTGCATGACTGCGCTGTATGATATGTTTGTGGTAATGTCCGATATATGTATATCTGCCATGGCGTATTGGTAAATCACATTAGCTGTGTGTACAGGGTTCTGGTTCCGAGCCTTGCAGAGGCCATTTATTTTGTTTCAGGGCAGAACAAGAACATTGGATATGGAGGGATTAAGGCACATTAAAGCAGCAGTGAGCAGGTGTGCATGTGTTTGTGTGGTGTTAAGTAATGCTAACCTCTGGTTACAACTTCTTACACTCGGTTAGCCTCTACATTGCTTTACCAGTGTAATACTCACATACTGGTAGCCAAACAGGCTTAAACCCACTCGCTCCTGCACTTGCAAATGCACCGACATTGGTGCTTGCATCTGACACTCTCACCCCTGGGTGAAGCGAGGACGACAATATTACCTTGTGATGACTATTACATTGGATTACATGTCCACAGTATCGGGAATGGCTGCCCATTAGGCGACGGCATGCCGTTCGACTGTACGAAATCGGCGGCCTGTCCAGTGTTTTATTCATATTATTTGTGTGTTCCTCTTACAATCTGCACCCATCTGGCTGATACATGGGAAATGAGACTCTTCAATATAGACAAGTAATTGGGTTTTGGAACCCACATCCATCAGTTGAGTCATGCTACTGCATACCTATTATTCTATCATCTTTCTAAGGTAGTCAGCGGAATATGTGCTTTCTGTCCCTATCAGACCTCTCATACGAATGAGGAAAATTGAAGACTGAATCAGGGACACTGCATAACAACATATACGAGGCGGGACAACATATGTGTAGGGCCCCTAACGCTCTGGAGAGGGCAATGTTTGGAGGTGTGTCCCGCCTCGTATATTCTCAGGCTCTCCCACCATTTAGTCTTTGAACATACCTGCCCTTGCTTGTGTAATGGTCAGAAGCCTAAACGCTCTATATAATTATTTGGTAGTCCCAGCAGGGACTACCCTCTGTCTGTGTGTAAAGTAGACTTAGCAATTCAGCTATGCTACTCCCACTGGTAATATTCTGCCTGTGGTGTGAGTAGCAGTGCTTTGCTCACTCCTGGCCAGCGTGATATGGCACATACGTTCATATGATGGTCAGCGTGTTCATATGGTCATCTGGTTTTAAGCTTGTCCTATTGGGGACCGGGACTGCCCTGTACCCATTTGAAAGTCAAACTTACCACGTGGATAAAGTTAGTTCCACTGTTAGCATCCTACCTGTGGTTAGAGACGTAGGGGGTTTGCTCACTTCTGGCCAGCTTGATATGTCAAGCCCTAGATAATATGGGTGTTCCACTGCTGTTTTCCTTCGCATTTGTTATGAATGCTTTCTTGTGCCGTGGCTTAGTAGTAAATCACATTGATTGTGATGTATAGGGTCCTGGTGTTGAGCCTGGCCGAGGTGGTTTATTGTGTTGCTGGGCAGAACAAGGGCCGTTGGACAAAGGGTGAGCACAACACTTTTCAGCAGTGGTTTTCCATTTAACGGCAGTTTCCCGTAATGCAAACACCTTCTGCATTCTTACTGTGATACATCACCCCAGTTCACATTTCAATGGTATTATATCATTATACATCATAAAATTAGCAAGATATGCTCAGATACAGATTACACGTCATAAATGGTGTGTGCTGCAGTCAAACTGGCAACATCTGCTCGATAGGCGGATGCTCTAACCACTACACTATTGCTGTCTTGCTTCATTTGCATGTATACCCATGGTTCATAGTTACCATCCTTACTCTGGGACCTGGTCTGTTCTGGACACACCACTACACGCTGCCCACTCTCCACTTCACAGGACCCATTTCATACGATTGCCTCGGCCCATGGATCCTCAGGGTTACCTACCCTTGTATTCCGAGTCTGTATACACCGCGGACAAAATGGCTGGTCTATCACCTTCTTTTGGTTTGCGCAATTTTTGGGGTGTCCCGCAAGGGACTCTCCAGTCTGTGTTCCATGATTAGAATCCACATGTGCACTGTGTACCCTCCCAGTTGTATCCTGCCTGTTGTCTGGGGAGCAGTGGACACTTTACACAACAAAACATCACTAACACAGCAGTCATCCATTCTCTGGTCAGAAATAAACCACACTATTACACATGCGCCACCCCCTACTGCTCTAGACACGTCCCGTATGTTGGCTCACTCCAAGTATATTCAGACATCCCAAGCTTATAGTCCTGGCACATACATTCATATAATGGTCAGGGTGTTCAATTAGTCTTCCATTTTAATGCTCGTCCGAATGGTGACTGGGACTGCCCTGTACCTGTTTGAAAGTCAGACTTAGCATGTGGACAAAGTTAGTTCCACTGTTAGCATCCTACCTGTGGTTGGAGATGCAGGAGGTTTGCTCACCTCTGGGCAGCTTGATATGACAGCACCAAATACTACGGGGGGTTCCGCTGCTGTTTCCCTTCACATTTGTTATGACTGCTTTATTGTGACCATGTTCATTCTTCATGGAGATACATATATATATATATATATATATATATATATATATATATATATATATATATATATATATATATATATATATCTGTCTGTACATACACATGCATATACACCTACATGCTTATTTACATTTCCCATACTGTTGAATGACCGCCACTTACCGTCGCACATACCTGCTTGTGTCTGCTTTAAAGTGCCTTAATCACCTATATCCAACTGACATTATTCTGGGCATCATATAAAATTAGCAGCCCTTGCATGGCACGGACCCGGGAACAAGAACAACATAGTCACTGGTTTTACCACTAAACCATCTGTGATACATTCTGTATGGATAGTAATTAGGATATATGACTTTACTACAGGCATTCCACAGTACTGGCAACAAATGTGACAGTCGGTTGGTGTACATGTGTATTTTTATTTTTTTTTATTTTTATTTATTTTACATTTGTTGACCGGGCTAGTCTAGCTGGAAGAATTTCCATTTTCAGTAGAGGCCCGGGGAGAAAAGCTCCACAAAGTGAGATACATTCTAAGAAGAAGTAAAAAAGTTTACACACACAAATTGTTATATAAAATGTACTAACAGTACTAATAATAATGAACATCTAAGAGTTAGTAATAGAGTTAGCAAGTAAAAACATATAAAAATAAAAATAAAAGATAACACTCTTATGTGTAAAATACTAGTACAGGAGTTAGTTACTATGACTCCATGCAGTTCAATTCTCAATTAACAAGTAGTGACAAAAGAATTGATTGGATTTATATGGAAAGGCGCATGAGGTAAGGGAAATAATGAGGATGGGAATAAGGGTTTTGTTGGGTAGTAATAGAGATAGACTAATCAGGTTTATGACAGGAGCAAAGCCAGTGATTTTGGAAATGCCTTTTAATGTTTTGTTTGAAGAGGGGCAATGAAGTTATCTTTGTTAAGCTAGTGGGTAACAAATTCCATTTTGACCCAATAGCATTGGTAAATAGAGAGTCACCAGCATTATTATTAGACTTTGTTGAACTTGTCAGAAGTTTGCTGGATGAGCGGAGAGAGTTGAGATTTTTATATGGGGTTATGAGTTGAGAGAGTATTGGGGTGTTATTAGGTTGGTATAGTATTTTATGGGCAATGCAGAGTTGATGGATTAAAAGATAGTTTTGAAACTCAGGCCAGCCTAGAAGTTGTAAGTTGAGGCAGTGATGAGTTCTATAGGGATTACCAGCAAAGCGGGCAATGTTATTATAGCAGGTTGTCAGTTTGCTAAGGCTGGTTTTTTGAGGTTAGTGAAGATAGATAGCATATAGAAGAGTTGATATAAGATGAGAGTGAGCAATCCTTGTTCTGGTAGGTGGTGTAAGAAAAGGTCTGATTCGATATAAGGATCCTATCTTTCTGTTAACTAACTTTATGGAGTTGTTAATGTGTAGGTCGAAAGAGAGTTTATTGTCAATTGTAACGCCTAATAATTTAGTTGAAGTGTCGCCTAACATAACAGTGGCTGTTCAAGAGATGGAGAAATTTAAAGGGAGGTTCTAGCTGTGGGAGAAAATAGAAGAAGTTTGGTTTTGGCATTTAGTAAGAGGAAGCGATTAGAGAACCATGTTTCTACTGTAGTGAATACTTTTTGGGTGAGAGAGGTTAGTTCTGGGGTAGAAGGAGCTGAGCAAATGAGTGTTGAATCATCTGCATATTGAATGCAGGTTGCTTGAGGGATTGTAGTTTGAAGATCATTAATGAAGATGGAAAAGAAGTGGGCCGAGGATAGAGCCTTGAGGAACCCCAATGGAAACAGGCAGTAGAGATGAGATGTGATTGTCCCAGAGAACAGCTTGTTTTCTGTCAGTGAGGTAAGATTTAAACCATTTAATAGCTGGGGGATCAAGTGAGATGGATTCGAGAGTATTAAGTAATAAGGGGTGGTTTACCATATCGAATGCTTTGGAGAGGTCAATGAAGAGGGTCAAGAGAGTAGGTTGTTGTTACGGTTCTGGTTTATAGTCTCTACAAAGGAAAGTAGGGCAGTGGTAGTACTGTGATGTGGTCTAAAGCCATGTTGGCAGTTAGCTATTATGTTATGTTTTGAGAGATATTGTACGAGTTGAAGGTGGATACATTTTTCCATAATTTTGGACAGCGGTGAGAGGAGGGCGATGGGCCTATAGTTGGAGTAGTCGGTTGAGTTTCCACCTTTGTGAAGAGGGATTATATGAGATACCTTCCATACTTCGGGATGATTCCTTCACTAATTGTCCTATTTATAAGAATAGATATGGGATATGCAACAACCTTACCAGCCTTTTGAAGGAAAACGGAAGGGAGTTTATCGGCAGAGGGGGTACAAGGTTCTAGCCCAAGAACTAGCCTGAGAATATGTCATGTGGGGATAGGCTGTAGGAAAAGTTAAAGAGGAGTTGGTTGGTTTACTCAGAGGACAGAAGTTGTTAGCATTAAGTTGTTTAGCTAGTGCTTGGATAGTTTCCGTGAAGAATGAGTTAAGAGCATCTGCAGTCTGTTGTGGGGTATCAGGGTCTGCATTTAGTGGGAAGGTGTTTTGGAAGTTCCTGGTGAGAGGAGTTTATTGATTGAGGACCAGAAAAGTTTAGAATTGTTAAGATGGGTTTGTTGAAGGTCAATGTAGAATTTCTTTTTATCAGCTATGACTGCTTTTTTAGTTAGATTTATATGCTGTCTAAAGAGTTGGAGATCTGTTTTATTTCTGTGGGATCTCCAGATGGCCCAGACTTTATTCCTAGCGAGAATAAGATTTTTAGTTTCATGGGAGAGCCAAGGGGCTGTATTGGATTTTATTCTAATAGCACGTTCTGGTGCATGTGTGTCAAGAATGGATAGAAATATTTTGTTAAAATGTAGTACTGCATCTTCAAGAGGAAGTGTTTTTAGTGGGTTCCAGTTACACGCGCTGAGTTCGGCTTGAAATAGGTCAGGATTAAAATGTTTTATGGTGCGTATTTTTCTAGTAGTGTGGGCATTTGGACAGTCAGTTTTCTCTTGTTATAAAAGTTAAGGAGTGGTCACTAACATCGTCTGGCAAGGTTCCTACTTTATAATTAGTTTTGGTCTGTTTATGAGTATCCAGTCTAAAATGCTTTCTCGATTAGTGTGTTTATTGAGCCTGGTAGTTAAGGTAATGGTTTGGGTGAAGCCGTGAAGGTTAATATGGGATGAAGGATAGTCTGCATTAATGCTATTCCAGTCTATGTTCAGGTCACCTAGAATGATGGTTTCCTGTGGATAAGTAGTTGATAAGCAACTAAGATAATCTTCGGTATTGGAATATTGTTACCAGGAGGCAGGTACAGACAGATGATATATATGGATTTTTTGGAATTTAATTGGAGTTTGGCTATGATGGATTCTATCTTGCTATCATGAGATGATAGGGGAGGAAGGTGAGTGATATTTAGGTGGTTTTTAAAAAGAATAGCAACACCACCACCTTTTCTTTTGGGACGATCGAGTCTTACTATGTTATAGCCTTGGGGAATTATTTCAGTGTCTTTAGTGGTAGGTTTTAGCCAGGTTTCAGAGAGGCATAGAATATCAAATGAATGTATGTGAAGGAGGGCATGTAGGTATGGTACTTTGTTGTTTAAGCTTTGGGTATTAAGATGTCCGATTAAGAAGCTGTTGTTGATTATGGGTGTATATACTGTATAGTACATGTTACTGTTCATATGTTTCTGAGAGGCATATGTATACATTTGCAAGTATACATATTTATGAATAGGACACATACTTGACAACTACTTATATGCATGTATGTGTGATGTGTAGCTATGCTAATATAAGTATGTACATTTATAGATATATGACTACATATCTGGGTTATACATGGCCATGTATATGAACAACCGCATACGGGAGGTACCTGTACCATTTGTATACAGGGGTTGTGTGCATCATTATGACGAGGAACCTGGACGGATTATACAATTTGTGGGCATGTACTATTTGGAAGATGGCTATGGGGAAGCTTCATGGGAACATGTGAAAGGTGCATATTCCCGATAATGCACGTGGGGATATGTGCATCACAGTCAGGTGTTTAATCCCAGGACGTAGGTTCTGCAGGACCGGGTGGAGGCTGAGCAGGGTTGTGGACAAGTACTACTAATCTGACTTGTGCCCGGATGTCAACGGGGTGGACATTGGGTTATGCCACAAAGTCTAATCTTGAGAACAGTCACTTATCCCATGAGGTTTGTCCAAAAATTTTGGATGACGAACCCCATTCTTCTGATTATTTGAAAATGTGGTAGGGTTATGCATGCATGGGATACCTAGTTTGCAAGCCTGAGACTGCCTAGGGCACGCCTTCATTAATATGCATATGGGGCTGCTGCGCCATCTCTATGCCACACGGTTGGTGCAAGGCTAACGCCGTCCTTGCGCCGAGCTTTACGAATCCCATTTTTTTTTGACCAGTTAATGCTTTAAAACACTGTTTAGTTTTTTACTGACATTTAATTGCTAAGAAGGTCCAACTGGGTAGAAGGCCATTTTCAGTGGAGGCCCAGGGAGAAAAGATCCAAATTATTACAAAATGTTTTAAGAACAATAATTTTACAATCTTCAAAAATAAAGCAAAAACATCTGCTGTTTAAATAATTACAACAAATTAGGTATAATATATAAACATTGATTAAGAATTGAAATAAGGTATATTACAATCATTTAATATTTAGAGAAATTTTAGACAGTTTGTAGAAAAATTAAAGGTAAGTTAATCTAATACAAATAGCATTTGCAGTATGAAGTGAGGAAAAAAACAGTATTATGATATATTTAGAGAGAAAGTCAGGGAAAAGAATTAGATAGCAGTAAGGAAGTAAGTGAAGAAGGGAGAGTAAGGCAGTATAACAAATGAAAAGGTACTTGTTCACATTTAGGCATGTAGTTTATCCTGGTTTTGAGCAAGAAGGGAACCAGATTTTAGCTAGGAAGTATTTCACATTGATTTTGAAAGATAGGAGGGAAGGTATAGACCTGATGGCTACAGGTAAGGAGTTTCAGCCCTTAGCAACCTTGTGCAGGAACAGGCAATGCACAGCAGATTTGCTAGGTTTATAGACAGACAGGAGTTTTTGATCACTGGATCTCAATGGATCTCAATGGCCAACTGAGAACATAGTTGTATACAATGTTTTTAGTGCTGGACAGTCAGGTGGATGCTGGATAATTTTATAGGTGGTGAGAAGTAGTATATATGTTAGTTGATGTGGCAGTTCTAACCAGTTTAGGCTTTTCATTGCTATAGTGAGTGAGTTCTGAAAGGGCTATGTGCTACAAATTTTAGCAACTTTGTTATAGCAATGTTCAAGTTTTAATTTTTGTGAAACCTGGATAGGAATACCATAAAGAAAAGTGGGGAGGAGATAAGTAGTGGCAAGTGTAGTTTTAGTTGTGTCAGTGAGAAACCTTTGGGGTCTATAGATCATTCCTACTTTTCCATCAGTTTTTCTTATACAAATTTGTATATGCAGGTTAAATGTAAGATTGTCATTCACTATCACCCCTAATAGTTTGCTATGAGAAGTGACTTCAATGGCTGCATTATCAACAGAGAGGACTTTACATTTTATTTTTTCATGAGTGAGGCATTTGGGAAAAAGTAGTTTTGTCCATTTTTGGTTTGAGCCTGAGTTGTGAGTTATAAAGCAATGTTTCAGTGGCTGTTAACGCTTCCTGAGTAATTTTTTGGAGGTGCACCATGTTGTCAGATGTGCATATGAGAGTGGAATCATCTACATATTCTATTAGGGTGGTGGCCTGTTGTATGGCTGTATAGAGGGTGTTGGTTAAAATGTTAATAAGAATGAGACCAAGGATAGGGCCTTATGGTATACCAAGGAGGTAAGGAGACAGCATGGAGTGCCATTTTACTGACTGATACCTACCGGATCGGTAGCTTTTGAACCACAGAAGGATGGGCTGAAATAGACCTAGGGAGGACATTTGAAGTAGATGTTTGCCATGACAAACTGTGTAGAAGGCTTTAGACAAGTCTAGTAATAATGAAGAGACTAGTTTATTGTTATCTCTAGATTTATTGACAGTATCTACATAGGTTAGAAGGACAGTGCTAGTACTATGGGAAGGATGAACGACGTGTTGTGTAGGGGATCAGAGTTCTTCCTGCAGGAGATAGTCTAGCAACATTTTCAAGTATTTTGGTAAGAGGAGATAACCTTACTATAGGTATAATGTTATTAATGTCTGTTGAATTTCCTTCTTTGTGCAGAGGGATAATGAGTGACTTTTTCCCGCGATAGGTAATGTGGGATTCCTAGATTGACCTATTTGTAAGGACTGAGACAGGATAGGCAATGTTATTGGCTATTATTTTTAGGTACTTGCTTGGAAGCAGCTGAAGAAGAGCACAGTTTAAGTTTGTTTAAGAGTAGTTTTATATAGGATGTGGGCACTGATTTGATGGTGAAAGTGCATGCGGTGATATGTGGCTTTTGGACAGGGTTGAAATTAGATACTGAGGAATCTTAAGTTAGAGATGCTATACTATCAATAAAATAAGAGTTGTACTGTATTGCAGTTTTGAGTAATGAGTTATCTGGAGAGGAGTTTGGGTTGAATTTTTGGTGGTAATTAAGATTTCTTTAATGGATGTCCAAATTTTATATTTTTTATTTTTATTATTCTGAAAATTATTATAGTATACTTTTTGTCTTCATTATTTGCTCTTTAGTTCAATTGTGAAGCATTCTGAAGTTTTCAAGATATTGAGGTGTTTTATATTTCTTAAAAATGGAATATAGTTAAAGGACAATTTGTTCAAATACAAAGGTTAACTATGGGTTTTGGGTTGAATTTTTGGCGGGATGTAATATTTCTTTAATGGATGGCTACATTTTTTTTATTTTATATTTTTTATTATTCTCAAAATTATTATAGTATGGTTTTTTTGTCTTCATCATTTGCTTTTTAGTACAATTGCAAAGTACTCTGAAGTTTTCAATATATTAAGGTGTTTTATATTTTTGTCATTCTTTTCATCCTTTTTCTTTATCCTCCATTAGCATTCTACTCTTTGGATAGTTCAATTGCATTGTTTGTTTTCAGTCTCTCCCTTCTAGGAGGTGCAAGGCTATTTAGGCTATTTAAAAAAGTTGTATTTAATTCAGTTGCAGCATTGTCTAATGGGAGGTATTTAGGAAGTTCCAGTTAATAGACGACAGTGTAGCAATGAACATTTCTTAGTTAAACTTGGAGAGGTTATATGTTGTTTTATAAATATGCTGTTTAACTGGATATGTGAAATGCCTGGTCACATAGATTGGGAGATGATCACTGAGACAGTCTGACAGTGTACCAGTGACTATACTATGACAGAATTTCATTAGAATTTTTAGAAAATAAATCTGCATGGAACACTATGGAAATAAATGGTGTTTGTTTGTTGTTTGATATTGATTTCACATAAAAATTGTTTGTGTTTGAAAGCAACATTTCCCAGCAGGTTAATGGAGTGGTCACAGGTACACCAATGTACTTTGTACATGCAAATTTAATTTTGACAAGTTGGAAGGATTATTTTTATACAAACACATTTTTCTAGACACAAAGTGGTTTTCTATAGTTGTTTTATAGACAATTTATTTACTTATTTATTTTTGACAAGGAGTAGATTAATAGAGCTTAGTTCCTTTTGGGAGGACTTAGAATGAAGTCCTTTTTTAAGATTTACATTTATTAAATCCATGTCTCACTTTATTTCTTAGATATTAATATTTATTGGGATAATATTTGAATACATTTATTTATTTATTCATTTATTTATTTATTTTATTTGCAGTTTGTTAACTGGGAATGTCCATTGGGGCAGTATGAGCCCTTTTTCAGTGGAGGCCTGGGGAGAAAAGCTCCATGCACATACATACAGAAACAATACAAGTAACAGTCACATCAAAATTCATACAGAGTAATACAGAAATAAGTCAGCAGAAGTTATTACAAACAAGTTCACAATACCATCAATCAATCACATACAAATTAACACAGGGTATTACAGAAATAAAAGTCAGCAGAAGTTATTAAAAGCAAATAAAAAATAACAAAACTGTATAGTTTGCCAAAGTTATAGGTTTATGGTGCGTTAAGCATTAAGATTTATGGGAGGTAGATAACCTGTAACATTTAAAGTGAAAAAAGACAAAAAGAGGGAGAGTATGAAGTTAAAAGAGTCTGGAGAAGGAGGAAGAACAGGATGTCTGAGTGGAAGATAAAGTTTTGAGAAGGTATACTTGACAGCAGTGGAAGTAAAGCATATAGATGAATATTTTCCTTAAAAAAAGGAATATAGTTAAAGGACAATTCATTTAAATACCAAGGTTAACTGTGGTTAACTATGGACAGTGCAGATTTACAAAACAAATGCATGACATTAACCAGTATGTTTATTGAAAATTGTTATTCTAGTAATGTATTTAAAGAAGTGTGCAATGGCATCAACAATCTAGCCAAAGTTCCAAGCAATTTTACATCAGTTAGATAAACTTTTCAATGGGGAAAATAAATTATGCATTTTGTCTGATAGTTTCAATGAATTCTCATAGCGTGAAACAAACTTCAGCATTAGACAAATGAAAATATTTTGCGAAATCAAAAATATTATGGAAAAAAAGAGCCTAAATTTGTGTGCAGAAAGAGGTTTAAACCCAAAGTAGTTCCAGTTCGATAAGCAAGTTAGATATTTTCCCTTTGTGACTTGTCCCCAAAGTTGGTTTATGAATATTTTGCCATATGCTGTTAAAAGTATCACAAATACTTTTTAAATAAATAAATGATTGGCAGCTTGTATGACCTGAGAAGCATGATATGTTGAACAGATGAGTAGAACATTGGCAGAATGCACGTATGAACATAATTATGCCATTAAGCATAAAGATATGAAGAATGCATTAGCAGTTTTTATAATGCTACAGAAAGTAAAAATGGATGTTAGGAGAGAAGATTTTGAGAAGCTGGTGTAAAATAGGGAACTGTTTTGGCAAATTATCTTGGTGGCTATATTTCTACCAGGTTTAATTGATGTGATTAGTAATAAAAACATTTTCAATTCTAGACATTTACCATACAATTTTTTGTTATGTAAATAAGCTATTTGTGCGACTATTGTTAATTTGATAATCACATGACTTGTGTTATGTATGTATATATATATATATATATATATATATATATATATATATATATATATATATATATATATATATATATAGATCCCTATCATATGATATAAACCTCATTTGACTGAAACTCATTTGACTGAGAGCATAAGACTGAAATTTCAGAAAATTTCAAAAGACTGTAAAGTCACTTGACTGAAACCCATAATACTTAATTTCAACATTCTAAATTTTAAACTGGACAATATAAAACCAGACTAGGTGGGGGGCTACGCCTCCCACACTACCCATAACTATATATACTAACTCCAGGATAGCACTACATTGGGGGAAAAGGACATAGTACTGGCAGCATGTAGACTACTGTAAGGTACATGAAAGGTATATGCCCTTTTCCCCACTGTAGTGCTACAAATGCCTCATGTACACTGACAACCCTCTCCTCCTCCCACATAACACAAATACTTGCGAGAGATGCAGCTATTTAGCCAAACTGGAGGCTGAGCTCTCTCAACTCAGGACTGGCAAGACCAGACAGGAGGAGAAGGCAACTACACACACCACAAAACCAGTCTCACATAAAGCTATCACAACAATGAATCAAACACATAAACACACAAAGTCATACTCGGAGGCTCTGAGCAAAAATTTACCTAAACAGCAGAGGCCTCCGAAGCAGACATCCAAGCAACTGCCACCTCATGACACACCACAGGCAACACATAAACCACAAAATCAGTGTGCAAAGCAGTCACAGCCCTTAAGGCCAAATACAACACCAAATATACTTGTCATAGGTGACTCCATAGTCAGACACACTGACGTCCCACTCACCAGGCTGAACAAGGAGACAGTCACAGTAAGCTGCCTATCAGGCGCTAGAATCCGCCACATAACACAAGCACTCAGGTCACTCCACAGCGAGTACAAATATGACACAGTCATTGTCCATGCTGGTGTGAATGATCTGAGACGTACCTCCCTAGACTACATGAAAAGAGACATAGAGGAGCTCTCTGATTATGTAGCCCAGGCAGGTATGACCCTGACCCTGAGCAGTATCCTTCCTTCACCAAGAATGATGCCACAACATAGAGACAAGATGATCAGCTTTAACAATTGGCTTAATTTCTGGTGTCATTCAAAGGGGATCCAGTGTCTGTCTGCCTGGGATGACATGCTTGCCAAGCCACGCTGCTTCGCAAGGGACGGCTTGCACCTGTCACGCCTGGGATTCCGGATATTGGCTAAGGCTCTTGCCACCCCCATAGTGCCTTTTTTAGGCAAGGCTCAAATTCTAAACCTACCACCCTAGAAAACAAAAATGGGAAGAAACTAAGGGTAATGCTGCTCAATGCCAGAAGTCTAAATCTCAAAATGCACACTCTCGAGGCCCTTCTCAGTATGGAGAACATCGATGTCTGTGCTGTGACTGAAACCTGGATCAAGGCTCCTGAGAGCACCCCGGCACTATCAGGTTTTACCTCATATCATGCGTTCCGGCCCCAAAACCCGGACCAAACCACAAAAGGAGGGGGTGTATCCATATTCATCAAGGATACCCACACCTCCAGGTTGGTGGCAACGCACGAAGCATTGGAAACCATCCAGGTGCAATTAACCATAGGCAAAACTGCTCTACAATTTGTAGCATGCTACAGGCCACCCTCTCAAACTCAGGAACCCCACACAGCCTTCCTGAAGACACTGGAGGGTATAAATGTATCTCCAAACACCATTATATTGGGTGACTTCAACTACCCGAATATAGACTGGGAACATTACTCAAGCCCCAACTTTCTAGCCCAAAGGTTCCTGGAGTTCATAAATTCAAATGCCATGGAACAACTAGTCACCATTCCCACAAGAGGAGAAAATATACTAGATCTCATCATCACAAACATGGAGACAAAATGCTCCACACCGGAAGTATATCCCTCATTGGTGAGATCAGATCACAAACTTATCTCACTGGAAATCCACATCCCGCCCCCACCCCAAACAAAAAAGACCACAGTGAAGAACTTCTCTAAAGCAAACTTCACACTACTCAAGACTGGTGTGGTATGCTTCAAGGCCCCCGAGCCAGTGGAAACCACAACCCAAGCTGCGGAAGCCCTTACAAATGCCTTCTATGAACACCTCCAGGACTGCATGGATCAGGCAATCCCTAATAAAACCAAGACTCTTTCCACCAAGGGCAAACGTCCAGTCTGGTGAACCCCAGCCATAAACAAACTTTACAATAAGAGGAGAAAGCTGTTACATGATAGAGCAAAATCCATAAAAGAGAAGACACCCTTGATCATTATTAGTAAAAAATACGAGCACTCATAAAATCATCCAAGGCCAAATTTGAGAGAAAAATTGCAATAGATTCAAAAGACAATCATAAGGCCTTCTTCAGCTATGTTAGAAACCTGGGTGGAAACTCCCAGATATGCGCAGAATTAGTCCAAAATGATACAAAAATCACTGAACCCATAGACATTGCCAACATACTGGCAGACAGGTTCAGTGCAAACTTCACCCCTCCCCCAAAAGGAGAGATAACTATCCCAGCGGAGTGTAGCCTCCCAGACATCTCTAATGCACAGGTGAAAGCTGCTCTCTCTAAAGCTAAAAACACAGCATCAATGGGACCGGATGGTGTCCCCAGCTGTGTGCTACATGAACTCAACGAGGAACTAAACCCGCATATAAGGCAGCTGTTTAATCTTAGCCTTACCACAGGATACGTGCCCAAGGAGTGGCGTACGGCAACTGTGGTCCCACTCCACAAAGGCGGTACCTCTACGGACCCTGGAAATTTCCACCCCATAAGCTTAACAAGCCTGGTCTGCAAAGCTATGGAGAGGATCATAATGGAACTCATAAACAAAGACATAGGGGACTTGCAGACATTGGACCCGACCCAGTTTGGCTTTGTCAAGGGCAGATCATGCCTTTTGAACTTGGTCGACTTCTTCGAAACAGTCACCAAGGCCATTGATGAGGGAAAGGCAGTCCATACAGCCTACCTTGACCTTGCAAAAGCTTTCGACACAATACCCCACTCGGGTATTATAGAGAAACTTACCAGCTTAAATGTAAACCCATATGTCACAAGATGAGTTGCAAACTGGCTAAAGGACAGAACCCACAGGGCTAGAGTTGCTGGTGCCATGTCAGACTCCAAGCCGGTCACAAGTGTGGTCCCACAGGGCTCAGTCCTTGGCCCCCTGTTGTTCGGCATCTACTTCTCAGAAGTACGGCAAACATAGGAGGACTATGGCTGATAAAGTTTGCAGATGACTGCAAACTGGGCGCCATAGTGGAAAGTACATCGGACACATATATCCTTCAGAGGGGTCTCACGGAAACTGATAACTGGTGCCAGAGCCATGGCCTGAAGTTAAATGCCAAAAAATGTATAGTCATACCATTCGGGAAAAACAAGGTAACCCCAAGCTACCATATAGGTGGCAATCCATTAAGCACAGAAGAGGTTATCAGGGACCTGGGGACCCAGGTTGACAGTGGCCTTTCTTTTGACACTCACATTGCTAAAGTGGTTAGAAAGACCTTCTACATTGCCCACCTGATCATGAAGGGATTCACATCCAGATCAAGTGAGGTCATTGTTCCCCTGTACTCTTCACTTATCAGACCAATGATCGAGTACAATGCCCCATTCGGGATGTATCTCACCTGACACCTGCAGCAATTGGAGAGACCCCAAAAGTTCCTCACCAAAAGGATAAAGGGACTCCAAAATCTGTCATATGCTGCCAGACTGAAGAAACTCCAGCTCTATTCAGTCGCATACCGCCTGCTCAGAGGTGACCTGTGCCTGACATACAAGGCCATGTCCAACCCGGAATTAATGGACATGCTCCACCTCAAAAAATCCAAATCTACCAGATCCACTAGAGCAAGCGATTTAAACCTTAGCACGGATATAAATAGGACATGCTGGAGGGATAGATTTGTCACCCAGAGACTCCCTATGCTGTGGAATAAAATCCCAGTCCATGTGAGGCAGAGCACCTCGATGGCTCTGTTCAAGAGAAATCTTGACCGGTGCATGGGAGATCGTAGGTTTACCCCGGGAATCATCTCTGTGTCACTGCTGGACAGAGGCACAACAAACTAATGGGCACAGTATTTTTTAACATAAAGGGGTGGCGTAAGCCACAAAACTTTGGGCTAGGCTTATAAATGCCTTAGGGCAGATAGCCTAGTATAAATCTATGAACCTATGAACCTATATATATATATATATATATATATATATATATATATATATATATATATATATATATATATATATATATAGTGGGGGGCACAGTCTCCTACATTGGGGATGTGGGGAGCATAGCCCCCCACCAAGTCTCTTTTCATATGGTTCATTTTACAATTTAGTATGCTGAAATTCAGTATTATGGGCTTCAGTCTTATGGGTTTCACTCAAGTGACTTTTCAGTCTTTTGATATTTCAGTCTTATGGTTTCATTGAAATGCATTTCAGTCAAATGAGGCTTCTATCATATGACAAGGATCTCAATATATATATATATATATATATATATATATATATATATATATAATGTATATACATATACACACACACACACACACACACACACACACACACACACACACACACACACACACACACACATATCCATATACATATCTATTGTTATCTTGATGAAGCTCTAGATAAGAATAAGAAAGGAACAAATGTTGTAAATTTTATTTGAGCATCTCCAAGGTGTTTGTACAAGTCACATAGCTTGACAGTGCTCCTGGGTTTCCCTGAAAAGGGGTACTTTTGCCCTGTGGGCTTATCCAGTTTTCAAATGAGAAAAAAATAAAAAATATATATATGTCAAGAGAGTACCTCCAAGACAATTAAAGACTGAAAAAGATCTGGGTATAAAAATGACCCTTAGGCTGAGCCATGCTATGCAACATGAGTGATGAGTCACATTATTTGGGATGTAAACCCCAGGGTCCCCCCTTCCTTGATTAGAGCTGTGGGATGGCCTAGAGTTTCAGGAAATGATTTGCTACCATTGAACCCTAAGAAGTTTGCAGCCTTGCTCACTTCAAAGATTTCAGTTAGCTAGGTCACAGAAAAGAAATATACCTGTTTCAAATGATTTAATAAAAAATGGATACCCTTTTCTGTAAGCTTATTTACCCATTCCTCCCATCCTAGAAACAACAGAAAATGTGTTCTTAATGTCCAGCATTCATAAAAAATCATGTTTAGCATTGAATATCACCACGGAGTATCCTTATATCTTTATCTCCTTTCACATAGCAGGCAGTTGTCTAATACATATTTTGCCTGTTCATAGTCATAGAGCTTTTTTATTTTATGACAAGTGGTTTTCATCCAACACTATTGGTAACATTTCCAGTAAACTAGATATCTAATTTAGAGAATGTTGTCCTGTTGGATAGTGGTGAACTGGTTAATACATCACCCTCTCGTTAAGTGAGTGCCTGTCAGTTGCTTGATTTTGATTCATTTAGTTATGAATGCATACATTTTGGTACTTGGGCCTGTCACTGTACTCTTTGTGTGAAGTCCAGGAACCTTGGAGTTAGAATCCTGGAGTGGGCATGGGGTTGCAGCGGCCTGTTCTGCTACAAGAATATATATTTTTTTTATTCAAACACGTGGTGTTTGCAGTAAACTGCACAGTACTGAATATGTTTGTGCAAACCTTTTTTGTATTTGAACTGTGAAGATGCATGCACATGTAGCCAGTCACTGTGGTCTTGACCAGTGTAATTTTGAGAAGACATAGTGGAACCTTTTCTGTTGTCTTGTACTGATATAAACTATTTACTTCTGTGACTCCTGTCATTGTACACATACAGTCTGACTGATACAAAGATCTCAAATGTGGAGAGTTAACTTCACTGAACCTGTAAAGTCTGACTTATCTTCAGGTCAGGTGAATGATTCACTGTAGCATTAATCTAGAGATATCAATATAATTCCACCAGTATATAGCTGACAGTAAAGGTCATATATGGAAAATAATATTAATTCTGGAGGTTATGAAGGAGAAAAGTAGTGGGCAGATTGACAGTAAACATCTAACGTTATCAGGATGGAAATTTAAAAGAGTGAACCTGGCTAGGACAGGGGCTCAAAACACTGGACATGTGCACTGTGGACATGAAGTAATATGCTGTAGTATCATGCTTAATCAGGAAAAGGTGTCTGTTGTTGAACTGTAAACTAAAGTCAGAAGTGGTAGAAGTTTGTGTGTCAACTAGCAGGCAAAGCTTTAAGGTTTGCACTAGGAAACAATACTTCACGGAGAAGAAAAGATTTCAATTAACTTGTTAGACACAGTGGTCAGGGACTTCAACAGTATGTGGAACATATTTTAAAAAGGTGCAAAACGGGAAGACGTAGCACAAGAATAATTGTAACACTTGTGTATTTCAACACAACAGGTATCTTCTGCTGGTATCATTGTGTATATTTAAGTCTATGTGTAAAATCCAAAAATCAGGAAGAACTTGTTTTGCAATGAATAGAACTGCCATGATCTTTGGTAAAGAGTACCATTTGTTAGCTTAATCTCCATGATCCGTGCATTATTTTCACTTTCAAGTTATTTAGTGCACATGTCCACATTTTTATGTATTTAAGTATGTATATATGCATGTATGTATGTATGCATGTATGTATTTATGTATATATGTGCTTAATTTGGGTGTGCCTGTATTCCTGTAGTGCAAGGTATACAATTCCTGAACTGTGTAGTTCCCGTAACGAACTGTAAAGGTTACATTAGGCTTCTTTGTTGTGTAAATATCAATGTCTGTCAAAGTGGCTGCTAATTTGCCCAGGGGCATGGTGAAGCCTATATCATAGTCTACAGCTGCAAGGTTTGGGTATTCTCCAATACCATCTAAAGTGGATAGTATTATGGCAGTTGGAAGACAGTAGTCAAAAAATAAAGAATTGACTGTGAAATCATTGCAAAAACTTTGTGCAAAGCTTTAGTATTAAACTGTTTGACATGATGAATCTGCAAAATGTACATCCTTTTTGTATGCAGTTATTGATATGCAGTAATCTGATAGGATGATGCCATTCTTGACAGGTGTGTGTATGCGTGTGTGTGTGTGTGTGTGTGTGTGTGTGTGTGTGTGTGTGTGTGTGTGTGTGTGTGTGTGCACGTGTGTGTGTGTGTGTGTGTGTGTGTGTGTGTGTGTGTGTGTGTGTGTGTGTGTGTGTGTGTGTGTGGTTAGGTACCAGGCTTCAGCTGGAAATACTCACTTGGGATTCAGATCTGCATATTTTTGTATAGTTTTACATTTTTTTGAGTGGTTTGGATTTGTCCATGCATATGCTAGTCAGTTTCTCCACCTGTATATATTCATTTATCCTTCCTGCTTGTTGTTTAGTTTAGCAGTTCTTTCTACTCAGTGCACTTAAAAGATACAGAATGTTGCTCATGACATGATGACAACAGAATGCAGAACTTAAATGCTTTGCTCACTTTCACTGTGACTATATAACTTGGCCCTATTTTGTTTTGATATCAGTATGATTATTATAGATTCATGGGCTCATAGGAGGTTACTAGGCTATTGACCCTAGAGCCCTTACAAGCCTAGCCATATTTATCCCAAGTTGCCCCAATTGTCGGTGGTTAGGTGAGTGAAGTTCACAGAGGTAAGGGTCTATGATAGGTAATACCGACTTCTTCTGTCCAGGAGGGACATGGGCACCACACCAGGCAAGAATTTGCAGTCACCCATCCATTGATGTAGGTTGCTTTTTAAAAGGGTCAGGGATAGGGTCTGTTTCATGTGAATTGGAAGCTTGTTCCAGAGAAGAGGCAATCTCTGGGAGATTCATCTATCTCTCCAGCATGACCTGTTCATGTCAGAGGCTAGGTTAAGATTTCTTAAGAGAATGACACTCCTGCAGTTTGATATACGGATGTGTAGTATTTCCATCAGGGCCAGATCAGAGACTGCCTTGTAAGCCAGGCACAGGTCACCCTTTAGCAACCTGTAGGAGACAGAATGCAGAGACAGGGCTTACAATCTTTCTGCATAAGACTTGTTTTGTGTACCCTGTAATTTCTTGGTGAGAAACCTCTGTGGTCTCTCTGATTAACAATACAACAACCTAACTTAGGAAGCTCTGACCATCTTACCATCATGTTTCTACCAGCCTACAAACTGTCTCTGATCAGAAAAAAGCCCACAGTTAAGCAAATCAGGTCTGGCATGAGGGGGCTTTGGAATGTCTCCAAGACTGCTTTGATAGTACCTTCTGGGACATTTTCCAAGCGGCAGCTATGTCAGATGAGCAGGTGAATATAGTTGATTACATGGAAGCAGTAATAGCTTACATCACTAAGTGTGTTGATGATGTAGCTGACATCAAAAGGATTATAATCAGAGCAAACCAAAAGCCGTGACTCAACAACAAAGTCTATGATCTCCTGAAGGGAAGAAATGCAGCATTCAGGGCCAAGGACAATGACGGTCTCAGCAAAGCTAGAGCAAACCTAAAAAGGGGCATTAAAGAGACCAAGAAGGACTATGGAAAGAAATTACAAAGTCAGTTTGCAGACATGAGGCACACCAGGAGTCTCTGGAAAGGGATACAACAGAATACTGACTATAAAACCAGGTCATCTCAGTGTGAAGACAACATTGCATCCCTGGACAGGGTGAACTCCTTCTTTGGCAGGTGTGAAGAGAAGAACAGCGTGGCTGCTACAAGGCTATCTATCGACCAGGAGGAGGAGCTTCTCAGCCTTAACTCCAGTGAAGTGAGATCTCAGCTTAAAAAGTTGAACCCCAGGAAGGCTGCTGGTCTTGATAAAATACTGGGCAAAGTACTTAAAGGCTGTGTGCAGACCAACTAAGCTAATCCAGCCTGCCTGAATGATTACAGGCCAGTTGCTCTAACTTCAAATGTCAAAAAAAGCTTTGCGACGCTAATTAAAAGACATCTGTTGGCAAACCTTCCATCCACCTTTGTCCCTCTACAGTTCACTTATCAGACTAACAGATCCACTGTGGATGCTATTTCAATGGCACTCCACCTCTCACTTGATCATCTGGAGGGAAGAAATAACTATGTCATGCTGTTGTTTTTTTACTTCAGCTTGGCATTCACTACACTGGTTTCAATGCAACTTATTGACAAGCTTGTACGTCTGGGAGTTAGCAAGCTCATGTGCAACTGGGTCCTCGACTTCTTGACGAACAGACCTCAGAATACATGTACGGGCAACACCTCAGGATGCATAATACTCAACACCGGTGTTTCTCAGGGTTGTGTGCTAAGCCCCCTGTTGTTCAATGTCCTCACCCATGACTGTTCTGCAAAACACAATACCAATCACATGAACTTTGCAGATACTATGGTTGTGGGCCTCATCAAAGGGGATGATGAAAGAACTTACAGAGATGAGGTCTACTCATTGACTGGAGTGCTAAGAACAACCTTGACCTGAATGTCAATAAAACAAAAGAAATCATTATAGACTTCAGGAAATGGTAAACAACACACTTACTGCTCATGATAAATGGTGAAGAGGTGGAAAGGGTCAAATCTATAAAGTTTTTAGGGGTGCACATTACGGAGAATCTCTCTTGGACTGTGAACACTGAACAGTTGGTCAAAAAAGCACACCAATGTCTCCACTTTGTCAGAAAGCTTAAAACAGCAAAGGTACCACCTACTGTTCTCACAACACATTATACAGAGGAGCAGTTGAGAGCATTCTCACTAGCAGCTTCACAGTTTGGTTTGGGAACAGTACAACAGCAGAAAGAAAGAAGCTACAGACAGTGGTGCAAGTAGCCAAAAAAATCATGGGAACCAGCTTACCAACAATCCAGGATCTCTTCGCAGCAAGAAGCATTAAATGTGCATCCAAAATAATTAATAACCCCTCTCACCCTGCACATGGCTGGTTTACACAACTGTCATTGGGCAAGAGATATCAGAGTATCCACTGCAGGACCACAAGATACTTAAACAGCTTCTACCCAACAGGGCTGAGACTTATAAACTCTGATACCAGCCACTGACTATTTAGTCAGTAATCATTCACAATACGTAGCTCAGCTGAAAAGTGTGCAATATCTTTTGTATTCTTTGATGTAGCAATATATTTTCTTATTCATGTGCAGTTGCCTCCTGTTTGTCTGATGCAGATGAACAAAGGAGGACAATATTAGCATGTGCTATCCTACACTGTCATGCTGCTATGTACATTATTATTCTTATAACTGTCTGGGTGGGGGCTTGTGTGTTTTTTCTGTTATTATTGCTTTATTTATCCTTCTGCAGCGGTGGTGGTGCTGCGGTAGTGTTGTTGCCTCACAGTAAGATGCTGTCCGGTTCGATTCTCAGCTAGAGCGTCTTCTGCGTGGAGACATGCGTGAATGGGCATACCTTCATTGAAGGTTGTGCATCAGGCCTGGCAAGCCGGTATGTAAAAATCAACTGCCAATCATTAGCGGACCGGAGTTCTGCTGTGGTGACCCCTAACCGGGAAAAGCCAAAAGACACAAAACAAAATTGCTTTATTTATCCTTCTGTGGGTCTTGTATTAAATATCTTTTTTTAATTGAAATGTTATACTGTTGTTCTTGTTATCCTTGCTTTCTGCATAATCTGTGGTGAGTTGATACTTGGAATTTCATTTAGACTGCACTTATGTAGTCCTAAATGACAATGAAGTTTACTTTAACTTTGACATTGAGTTGTTGCAGGTGTCTCATGAGGTACATGCAAAAGGGAACATTGTACTCAATTATTGGTCTGATGAAGACCAAGTATAATACAATTATAACATCTTTAGCTCTATATGTAGTGCCTTTACTTATAAGATGTGCCACATTGAAGGATTCCCTTACTACTGTGGATACATGGTGGTCAAAGTTCAGATTGCTATCAACCTGAGTACCCAGATCATGTACCTGTGTTTACACGTAAGGGGGGTGCTGTCTATAATGTAATAAGCAGGGATGGCAGCTCTCCCAAAGAAATAATAATGCTTTTTTGCATTTAGCTTTAATCTGTGGCTTTGGCATCAGTCATTTGTCTGTATTACACCTGCCTACAGTATAGTAACATCATTGGGAGACTCAGTCATTCTCCAAATTTGCAATCGCCAGTGAACTTGGTCAGCCACAGGCTGTCCAAGTTTGCCTGAACTTCTGAGAAATAAATTCCGAACAGTAAGGGGCCCAGCACAGAACTCTGTTGTGTGCCACTAGTGACTGGTATTTTGCTAGTGGTCAAGTAACCCACTTTAACACTATGTGTTCTGTCGGTGAGCCATAGCACCTTGCAAGTTTGTAAAGGTGCATTGTTGCATTAGTTAAAATAAAAAAGAAATCTCATTGTGCATCTACAGAATGGAGAGCCGTTTATTTTTGGGTGCTGATAGAGTGTGATCTTTTGTTGGCCCACACACCTAGAATTCTCTTTCCAATATGCTTCAACAACTGATTACCCAGACTGCCCTCACCTCAGATTATGTCTTCAGCAACAAAGTGAATACAATTGCACTGGATTTGATATGTAACCACTGTAAAATTTCATGTTGTTTTACACTATAATGTCATTTTGCTAGCAATGTATACTGTATTTTTAATACTTAACTGTAATCATCTATGTTAAATATCTATCATTTGTAAAAAAGAAGGAGAAGCTCAGTTATAAAGTATAGGAGTAAACACACTAAGGCAAATGTCCAGAAAAAATGTAAACTCCTAATACTGCTAAAACCACACTGAAGGAGCAAAGATTTATACTGGATTTTACAGTGGTTTTTGTTCCTTCAGTGTGGTTTTAGCAGTATTAGGAGTTTATGCTTTTTCTGGACATCTATCATTTGTGTTTGTTTGTGTGGATTTTCTATTTATACAGATTATTTTGCCATTAACTGATGAATTCTGCAGTAGTACGGCAGTAGCATTGTTACCTCAGCAAGAGGTTCTCTCGTTCGATTCTCGGCTTGGCTTGGGAGTGCCTTCTGTGTGGAGTCTGCATGTCCTCCCCGCGGTCAGGTAGCGTTCGAAAGACATGCATGTGTAAATGGGTGTGCTTTTGTTGAAGGTTGGGCGTCGAGCTGGCACCTCAGCATTCCATAAAAAAAATCTACTGTCAATCATTAGCGGACCGGAGTTCTGCTGTGGCGACCCCTTACTGAGAAAAAGACAAATAACAGCAACATTTTGCCATGAACTGATAACTGTGTTTTCACTGCATGACTTTTCTAAAATGTATTTTTTTGCTTTACAGAATGGGCAGCCTGTAGATCGGCACCCTGATTGGAGAATGAATTTTCTTCAGCAGGTGTTAATCTACAGAAAATGCTCACTGAAAAATGAGTCCACCGCTTCATGGCAGGATATCAAGCTGCTGTGTACCGCGGACTGAAAAATAACCTGCTGGGCACCATTATTTTATGCTTGTTACACAGTGCTTTTGCTGTCCAGCAAGTGTAAAATATAAAAAAAAACGAAAAAAAATGTGTGTGTTTACATCTGTGTGTGAGTGTATGCATGCATGTGAGTGACAGCGACATTGATCAAAACGTTGTTTTACACTTGCTAAGCTAAAATGAAATTGAAAACGTGCATGCATGTGTGTTTATGTTTGGGTGTGTGTGTATATATGACTGCGTATATGTGTGTTTATGTTTCTGTCTTTGTGCGAGCATATGCACGCTTGTGTGAATGAAAGTGAGCTCTGTGTGAGTGAGAGAGAGAGAAAGTGAATAGTGCAAGTGATTGAGCACTGGCAGCAGCAGCAATAAAGAGGTCTGCATACCTCTTAATGTTTTAGCTGAAGATATCTGGATAAAGCTTAAAATAAAGGGGGACAAATTTTCAAAATAGAAACATATTTTAAATATTGCTGTTATAAAAATCATAAACGTTGCTTGAATAATACGAGTTGTGTTACTATGCATTTTCTGTAGTGCAAGAGTGTATGTGTGTGTGTGTGTGTGTGTGTGTGTGTGTGTGTGTGTGTGTGCGTGTATGAGAGAGAGAGAGAGAGAGAGAGAGATCGATGGGCCAGGGGCAGCAGCAGTAAAGAGGTTTACATATCTCTCAACCTTTTAGCTCAAGAAATCTGGATAAAGTCTGAAATAAAGGGGGAGCAAAGGCTCAAAAATAGGAACAGATTTTAATTGTTGTTCTTATAAAATTGCAAAGTAGCCTAAATGGGATCTATGTTAACATAAATTTTCTGAAGGAAATAAAGTCTGAAAATCAAATGTATGTTATTATTTAGGATTTTAGTCCTCAATTACTGGAAACAAACAACACATTTTAGGATTAAGGCACCAAGAAATGAAGGGAATATCTAGATATTTTAAATGCTATATTTTGGATGCAAAATGCTTCTTCCAATAGCATTTACATGCACTAAAACAACTTTGAAACATCACGTCAAAAATATATAAAAATAATATAGTAATAAAAAATACATAAGTAAGTAGAACACAACAATTTTACAGTTAGCCCATTCTCTAAGTACAATAATGCCTTCCAGAATGTGTGTTAATGGAGAAATAACACCCTTCCAGGCATGTAGAGGCCCTTCACCTGCAGCACTGGGCCTCAGAACACCCCTGGGTGGGCGTTATTTCCACAATAACACACACCTTGCTGGGCATTATTGCTTGCTTAACTATGGGCAAGATTCACGAAGGCTTGCACGGAGTGTAAGAGATGTGCAACACTCCATGCAAGCCTCGCGATCCAGAAACAGCCCTAAACCCCGTGTAAGAGACCAGCTAAAACGTCTCTTACCCGGACTGGGCGTGGACATGCTAAATACCTCACTTGCATCTGAAAGGTATGCAAATGAGGTATATTAGCGATCCACGAAGCAGAAACCAGTCTGTGTAGGAGACGTTTTAGCTGCAGAAATGTACTCAGTTGACAACTGAGTACATTTCTGCAAAATCCACAACGGAGCGATGTCAGCTCCAAAAAAAGGTTGCATATGATTCAGGCAGCATGCCAATGGCCAAATATGTGGCCATTGGCAAGATAACCTGATGCAAAAATATTAAAAATATGATGTTTAAACCCAGCGCAGCCCCGCGCAAACGGGCTGCGCTGTATAAAACCATAAAAAAGGAGGTTATAAATCCACAAATGTGTGTTTCATGCAATACATGGAATGACAATGCAGGGACCAGCAGACTAAAACCAACATGGCCACCGTGTAGTGGTTGCTAAGGGGAGAAGCTGAGTCTAAGACATGTAACTAAGCATTAGTAGGCAATCTTATGTAAATGAGGGTTCGGATACTGAATCTCACAGTCACATACCAAATGAGCACAGTCTGAGTAGTGTAAGAGATACAAAAGGGGGAGGAATAGAGTAGGCGATAGGTGACATCACAGGGGGGAATGGTAGAAAGAAATGCAGTTCATTGGAGGCCAGTGTAACATGACAGATGACAGGCACAGATCATGGAAAGAGGTGTGCCACTAGATAAGTCATGGAAAGTCAAGAAATGGAAGGTGTACACTGTTACCTACACCAAAGTTTCTTGCTGGCCGTGCATGCGCACGTGTGTGCGCCATGAAGCGTGAGTAGGACAGTGTGCGCACGTGTAAGGCAGTGTGAGCATGTGGGAGCGTGTTGGGAGATGTTTAACACTGTTTGCACGGGTGTGCACGCGTGTAAGGCAGGCTGAGTATGTTGGAGGCTGTTGGCAGATGTGTAACAGTGTTTGTGCGGGTGTACGCAAGTGTAAACCCGAATAAGTAGATTCTGAACCGTGTAAGCACGTGTGCGCGCGTGTAAGCCACTGTGAGCGTGTTTCAGATAGTATGCAAGTTGCTCCCCCCCTGAGGAAACAGAGAGGAAAAAGGAAGCAACAGAATTAATAGGAAGCTAGCGGGGATAATTGCTGAAGCTAGCAGGTGAAAACAATTAGAAGCAGGCAATTACACAGGCAGAATAGTAGCCCAGCCCAGCACTTAAAACTCTGCAAACAGTAATGCAGGATGTTTCCATTAAGAGACACTGCAAGACAGGAGTAAGCTAATAGAAGTGAAAACTGAAAAAGCTTCACTCAGAGCAGAAATGCTAGGGGCTGCCATAGCTGTCATAATGAGACATAGGCGACTTGCTGAGGGTGGTGACAATGCAGATGGTGCCAGACAACCCACAGTGAGGAGACGGAGAAGAGTGTACAGGCCCAGGGTCACCTACCACGGGTTACATGAGCTGGAGATAGTAGAGCGCTATAGAGTGGACAGAGAGCTCCTGCAGCAAATTGTTGAGCTATGCAGGCCACGCCTCACACACAGAACCAACAGAGGGGAACCCATCCCAGTGGAAACCAAGGTATGTGTTGGCCTAAGAATACTAGCAACAGGTACCTTCCAGAGACCAACTGGCGATATGATGGGGATATCACAGGCATCAGCCTCCAGGGTACTACACCAGTTCCTGGATGCCATGTCAGCACATGTCGGTGATCATGTATATTTCCCCAATGCCCGTGAGGTATTGGCCAGCAATATGCGTCTCTTCCAGCAAATAGCGGAATACCCTGAGGTACTGGGTGCAATAGACTGCACGCAGCCGGTGAGCGGGGTAGGGCCTACATTAACCGCAAGGGCTTCCCCTCCATCAACTGCCAGGTTGTGTGTGATGCCCAGGGCATAATAATGAATGTGTGTGCTGGCTGCCCTGGGAGTTATCACGATTCCCACATCTGGCATTTGACGCAGCTGTACCAGACATTTGCCAATGGGGACATCCCACATGGACACCTAGTGTGGGATGCAGGTTATGCACTGGAGCCATGGCTGATGACACCCATCAGAAATGCACACACACCTGAACAGGAACGCCATAATGAGGCACACACACAAACACGTAATGTGATAGAGCATGTGTTTGGGCTGCTCAAGTCACGGTTCCGGTGTCTGGACACATCTGGTGGAGCCTTGCAGTACACACCAACTACATGTACCCAAATTGTCATGGTATGTGCCATGCTACATAATATGATCCTGCGAAAACAGCTGCAGCAGGACCAGCATAGGGCAGGGACAAACAGCCCCCCATCATTGCCAAGGCCATCACAGGCAGAGCATGACTCGGAGGAGGAACAACCTGAGCCTGCCCCAGTAGGCAGAAGGAGATGTGCCCAGTATGTCCTGGCCTTGGCAAAGAGGCAACGCATAGCACATACACTGGCTCAGTAGGAACCCTGGGAATGATACCCCTCTCTGACTCACTCATATAGTAACAGGGATGCCTAACATGACACAACCTGCTCTCAAACATGTACAGGGAGTGTAGTATGTGCATCCGGCAGAGGCAGCCCTGCAGCACCACCTGAGGCATGATTGCCATGTATTAAGCAATGTAACACCATCTAGTATATGCAAACATGAAGACCCTGCCTAACATCTCACCCTCACCAAGCATGATGCCACACTATGAAGACAAGAAGATCAAGTACAATAATTGGCTGAAGTAATGCAGTCAGTCAAAGGGGAGCCAATGTGTTACAGGCTGGGAAGATATGCGGAGTTTGACATGATGCACCACCTGCTAGGGGTGGCATGCACCTATCATGCCATGCCCCATGGATACTGGCAAAGGCTGTCAGTACCCACAGCATGCCCTGAATAGGTAAGTCTCAAAACACAAACCCAACCTCATAGGTTCTACAAGGGATAGAAACCTAGATGTAATACTACTCCATGACAGATGTATAAACAGCAAGATGTGTGCAGTGTAAATGCACACAGTAAGGAGAATGTAGATACCAGTCCTGTAATAGAGAACTGGGCAAGGCTCACATCAGCACCCTAACACTACCAGGTCACACCTCATACTGTGCTGTACAGCCGCAAAACATGGAACAAGCTACAAAAGGAGGGTGACTAGCAAGAAATGGCAAGGATAACCACACCCCCATGTTGGTACCACAACAAGAAGCAGCATGGAATATCCATGGTCAAATACCAATGGCTAAAACTGCCTCGCAGTATATAGCCTGCTGCAGACCACTGTCCTAATACCAGGAACAGCACCTGGCCTATGTCGGAATACATGAATATATCAAGCCCCCAAACCACATTATATTGCTCGACTGAAAATACCCAGACATACACCGGTAGCATTGTACTAGCACCAACACAGTAGGAGAAAATTACCCAGATTCCATAAATCAAAATGCCCAGGAACAATGTACTACTCCCACAAGAGGGGTAAGCATACTGGATGTGATAATCAGCAACATGTGTACTGGATGGCATGATGAGAAGTGTATCCCTCACTGGTAAGACCAGACCATAGAGTAAGCACACTGGATATACACACCCTGACCCCAGTCCCTGGCCAGAATACCATAGTGAAAAACATGTGTAAAGTATAGGTTGCAGCCCTCAAAACCGATGATGAATCCACAAAAGGCCCTGTGCAAGTGCAGAATATGGGACACACCACAGAACATGTTATACAGGCATTCCATGAACACAGCCAGGAATGCTTGGAGTATGCAATCACAAATAACAACAACACACAATGCCATACACACAGGCATCTGGCATGCTGGCCTCCAGCCATTACCAAACCATGCAAGAGAAAGAGGAAGATACCACATGATAGAGCAAACATAAAAAGGGAAGTAATCACTGACCAGTAGTATGGCAACAACATATGCCCACACATACAATCCACTAAGTCCAGCCACAACAAGTATAATCTATGAATCCAGAGGCAATGTGACACCAGTACAAAGTACACAGACAACCACAACACCTCCCAATAAATACAAACATATGTGATAGTTGCATCCATGTATCCAAAGCAAAGGTTGAGCTCCAACAACCCAGTACTGTCAACACTAGTCAGGAGGAGAAGGTAACCACATACACCACAAACCCAGTCCCACATAGACCTACCACAACTGTAAACCAAACACATAAACACAGACAAATATTCCTGGAGGCCTTAATTACAAACACACCACACCAACAGATGCCTCCAAAGTAGATCACAAGCAACCACAACCTTCAAACATAGCACATACAACGAATAGTACACAAAGCTGGTGTGCCAAACAGTCACAGGCCCGAAGGAGAAACAACATGCCTGATACAGTCGTAATAGGTGTCTGTATAGGCAGACACACAGCTGTCCCACTCACCAGACTGAACAAGGGAATGGGTAGAGTAAGCTGCTTGTAGGTAGCCACAAAATGCCACTTAACACAAGTACGCAGGTCACCCCCAAAGCAAGCAGAAATATGATGCAGTCAATGTCCATGCTGGTGTGAATTACCTGAGATGTACCTCCCTGGTCAACATCAAATGAGACATGGATGGTTCCTCCGAGTATGTACCCCAGGGCGGGATGACACTGGCTGTGTGCAGCATCCAACTCTCACCAAGAATGATGCCACAGTACAAACACAGAATGCTCATGTGTAACAGCTGGCACAGTTACAGCTGTCAGTCCAAGAGGGTGTAATGTGTGTCCGCTGGAGATGTCAAGCATGACAAGCCATGCTGCTGTTACAGGGGTGGCTGTCAGCTGTTACCCGTGCGTCTGGATACTGGATAAGGCCTTTGCTGCCTCCATAGAGCCGTATGTAGGCAAGGCCAAAAAGACTACCCACCACCCTAGAAAACATAAGTGGTAGGAAACATAAGGGTAATGCTGACCAATGCCAGATGTGTAAACTGCAATATGCATGCCCCTGAGGCACTTCCCATTATGGAGAACATTGATGCCTGTCCAGTGACAGAAGCCTGCTGCAGGCCTAGTGATAGCACACCAGCACTACTAGGTTATACCACATACCATGTGTTATGACCCCAACACCTGCACCAAGACATCAAAGGAGGGGGGAGTATCCATATGCAGCACAGACACCCATATAGCCAGGTAACTGACAATGCACAAAGCAGCGGACACCACCCATGTGCACATAACTGTAGTCAAAACTGCTGTACAGTCTGTAGCATGCGACAGACCACACTCTCACACACAAGAACCCCACCCAGACATCCGAAGACACTGGACAGTATGGATGTCCCACCAAATACCAGACAAGGTACACAAAGTACCACATAGGTGTCAAACCATTATGTATACAAGGAGTCATCAGGGACCTAGGGACACAGGTCGACATTAATCTGTCATGTGACAGCCACAATGCCAATGTGGCTATGAAGACTGTTGATACTGGACACCGTATCATGAAAGGATTCACATCAACATCAACAGAGGTCACTGTGCCGCTGTACTGTTCCCTTATCAGACCCATAATCTAGTACAATGACTCATATGGGATGTACCATACGTGACACCTGCAGCGGTTCGGAAGACCTCATAGTTACCCCACCAACAGGATAAAGGGTGTGAAATATATGTCATATGCTGCCTGGCTGTAGACACCTCAGCTGACTGCAGTCACACACTGTCTACACAGAGGCATTGTATGTCTGTTGTACCAGGCCATGTCCAACACAGGAGTAATGGACATGCTACACCACAGGAAATCAAAGCCATTGGAGCTGTGAGAGTCACAGATGTCAACCTCAACACATAATGAAATAAGATGTGCTGGAGGGACAGATACATAACCCATAGGCTCCCCACACCCAGAAACAGGATCCCAATCCATGGTAGGCAGAGCCCCTCACTGACACAGGAATATTGCCAAGTGGATGGATGACCGTACATGTATACTGGGGGTCCCCACTGTGTCACGACCAGACAGAGTCACAGTGAAGAACCTCATAAATAGCCATGATTGAACATAGCAAGGGGTGGCGAAAGACACACACACTCTAGCTAGGCTTACTAATGGCCTAGGGTGTCTAGCCTACTATGAACCCATGAACCTATGAAGATACAACACGAAAAGGACACTAAGGATAATCACAAGGCTTACCCAACTGATGGTAGGAACCATGTTGGGCATCCACAGATATGCTCCGAATTACACAGATATTACAAACAACATACCAAACACACACACATATTGCTAACAGACAACCTGTCAGGTGCAGTGCAAACACCCCCCCCGAGTGCAAAATACCTATCCCAGAAGATGGTCCCCTGACATTGCAGATGCTGAGGTAACAGCCATCATCTGCAAAGCAGAACACACAGCAGCAAAGGTATGTGATGGTGTCCTGTGCTGAGGCCAACATGGACCCCAAGAGTAATGGAATGCAAAATCACACTACTGGCCAATGTCAGCCTTACCACAGGATATGTACCCAAAGAGCAGTGTACAGCAACAGTGGTCCATCACAACAAAGGTGTTGCCTGAATGGATACTCCAAACTACCACACCAGGATCCTGACAAGCTTGTTCTGCACAGCTATGGAAAGGATCAGTATGTACCACAGACAGAAGGCTAATGTGGACCTACTGATACTGGACCCAACACACTGTGGCTGTTGTAACTGCAGAACCGGCCCCTAAACATGTCTGACTCATTTGAAGCAGTCATTAAGGTCATTGATGAGGGCTATGTGGTCCACACAGCGTAGCTGGACCGTGCACATGCTTCTAGACAATACCGTACGTGTTCAGTATGGATACGTTCACCAGCTTAAATATACACCCCTATGTCAGTAGAGGGGTTGCAAAGCAGACCAAGGACAGAACTGACATGGTCAGACATGCCGCATCCATGTCAGACTACAAAGCGGATATGAGTGGCATCCCACAAGGCCTGGTCTTGGCCCCCACCCCATTCTGTATACATGTCCCATAGGTATAGGCCAACATGGAAGGACTGTGACTGAGCATGTATGCAGAGGAGTACAAACAGCCCACCATATCCGACCCCAGCTGACACAAGCAACCCACAAAGGGCCACCTACAAACAGACAACTGTAGCCATAGCCATGTCAGCAAGCTAATCGCAGAACTGTGTATAGACAACCACCGTGGATATACAGTAAGTGCCCACAAATTACCACACAGGTGTTAACCCATGAGGCACCTAACATGTAATGTGAGACCTGGGTACAAAAGGTGATAAATATCCTGCACTGGACAAACATGTGTCTGTAGTGTTCGCAGAAACATGTACCATATACCTACCCAAACATGAAGGCTGGCAGATGTAGATAAGGGGAACTCACTCTGGCTCTGCAGCCATCCTCCATCAGCATCACAACTGACTACAATAGCCCCTGTGGGATATACTGCAGCAGACACCTCCAACAACTGTAAAGTTCACAACAGTACCCCACCAGGGGTATCAAAGAGCCTGAACAGATGCCATGTGTTGCCTGAGTAAACAAACTGCAGCCCCACACACCGCCATCCTCCCCAGCTACAGGAAAGCTGTGCCTGATGTATGAAGCCATGTCCAACCTGGAATGAATGAACATGTTGCACCTTGTACAATCTGAATGGCAGTGAGCTATGCACATGAGAGACCTGAACCCCAGCACTGCATACATAGGACAAGTTGTACAGAATGATCCATAACACAGAAGGCACCCCCACACTTCAGTAAACTCCTGGTACAGGTCAGCCAGAGTGCCACATATCGACACCCCTCAAGAGGCATCCTGATGAGTGTATGGGAGATGGTAGGCTACCCTGGGTATCACTGTTATGTCAGAGGTAGACAGAGACACAGTATACCAACCATGACATATGTAATGGCAAACTCCAGTTACAATGTGTGTCGAAGGACAAACACACCCTGTGACTACCATCAGAAATGGCCTAGGGAACATCGCTAGTGTTTGCCAATGTCCACCCATGTTGTGGAATACACTAGCAATGTTGGACGAGCCTGGTGTAGGTAGTCCATATCTGAACATATTGCAACATGGTCATATGTGCACAACTGTCCCCTACACAGTCTGTTGTGCTCACTATGAAGATGTCAAGCAGTGATAGGACTAAAGCCCAGGATACTGTCCACTACAGTGAAAGTACCAAACCAGTACACTATACGGTACTACAGTGTTAGGTCATTATGAAAGTATGTTGAGAACTGTCTGCAAAGTATCCCATGCAATTCCTGCAGGCACAGTATAATCCCTGTTGTGGCAGACACGAAGCAGTTGGCCAGTTAGTACACAACATGACATCCAGCACACAATCATAAACGTGCGATAATGTCGAAGGTCACACACACCCAAATATGTGTTGGACTTCAGAGTGCAAAATATGGAAAGCTCACACTGGGCATGCTCGCACATTTTGATAAATGAGGCATATGTCAGACAACATGCCATGGAAAGGCTGAACTGGGCATGCTCACACACTTAGGCCATATCTCCGTGTAGCAGTTGGCCACACATATCTGGTATTTGTACGTGTCAGTCCAGGAACCAACCACAACACAGCAATCAGCCCAGTGCACACAGTAAATGACCACAGAGACATAAGTGATATAGTGGATCGCCGTCATATGCAAACATCTGCCACAGATACACAAGTTGGTCAAAGGAACAGGGAATGCTATGGCAATAAAGACCTGCAAACAGTAGAACAGCACAACAAATATTGTGCATCCGACAATTGAACATATGGGTGTAGAGGTCAATACTAGGCTTCTTGCCCCAGGGAATGACAGCTCAGCCAGAGTGTGCTTGGCATCTGCATCCCCAGGATAGTAGGCTACCGTGCAACTGTAAAGTAGGTCACAGAAGGCAACATGTGAGGCTAGTGAGCTGTGCCTCTGTCAAGCAGGGGCACCGTGGAGGTCTCAGGGATTGAATGTGCTAAGCCACAGCCATGTTGTCGGTGTGTGCTGTGAGAGGGTTGCTGAGGATCTCTGACAGTAGGTGTCTGTCAATAACAGACTGAGGGGAGCCCTATCTGCATTCTCTGGACGATTCCACTGTCAACACTGTGTTGTAATGAGTATGTGTGAATGAAGTGCCGTGCTGGAACCGTCCACAGATGTCCTCCCTCTGTGGGCTACAGCTCTGCAATGTATTAGGTCACTCTGTCTGTTGAACGGCGCATATATGGCCGGTGTACAGCTGACAGGTGCCTTGTTGTGGAGCAGTCATGGGTATATGTGGGATAGCATGACCAATGCAAACTGTACACATGCTCATAGGATGCAAGTGTCAAGGATTATGCTGAGTGGCCAGTATAGTCCTCCAGCATGGGTCCTCTGAAGTCATCCACCCCAGTCTACACAAGTGTAGAGTCTGCTTGTGCTAAACACAGTTTGTGTGCAGTGACAACCTTGCCTGGGGGTGGAGATGAGATATGGATGTCCAGGGAAAGGTGGTCATGGTCAGATATCAACAATGGTGGTCTACCTCTGGTGTGGAACAGTGAGTACCCACGTTGCAGATGGACAGGTGCAATATGTATTCACCCATGTGGCTGTGGTGTGTGGTTCTGCCATAGCACATGGACCCACAAATTGTAGTGGCTGTAGGGTAAAGTGGTAGAGGCCTGAGTAGTTCTCACACACAATATGCCTGTACCTGATGTTAGCAACTGGAATGGTGTATGTGAATACCTGCATATCCTGGCACTGTTCCCAGGGAAGCTATGTGTGTGTCCTGGATGTGGGTGTGGTGTTCTGGACTGGTTGTGTTGTGTGTTACAGGTCCTGTGGTCCCAAAGCATGCTATAGAACATAACCTGCCAGTGCGATGTGCATATCTGATCCTGACGTAGGTGGCTGCAAATGCATATATATGCTATCCCCCACCTGACAGGTAGTACTACATCTACATACCTCTGTGGAAATAAAGATGTCAGCACCCTAGAAATACTACAGGTGCAGAACAGATGCCCAGTAATTCGGATAGTGTGCTCTGCTAATGCGTCTCCCTCAAGTGTCATAATATAGTTAGGTAGGGGTTCGAATCTTGCAGATGCTCAGTGTGGGTGAGTGGGGTTTGTGTGTGTGAGAGGGAAATGTCCCTTTTGGCAACTGGGAAAACACACTACAGGATGCACACTCCCCTTTCTAAACACAGATGATGTTAGCACCCTATAAGTACAGCAGGAGAAGGGAAGCTTCCCAGTAATGCGAATAGCGCGCTCTGCTAATGCATCCGTCTCGAGTGTCATAACATAGGTAGTGGTTTAAATCCTACAAATGGCAAGTGTCTGTGTTTGGATGGGGGGGGGTTACTGTGTGAGAGAAGTGTCCCTTTTGGCAACTGGGAGAACACACTACAGGATGCACACTCCCCTTTCTAAACACGGATGATGTCAGCACCCTATAAGTACAGCAGGAGAAGGGACACCTCCTAGGAATGCGAATAGCGCACTCCGCTAATGCGTCTGTCTCGAGTGTCATAACATAGTTAGGTAGCGGTTTGAATCCGGCAAGTGTGCATGTTTGGATGGGGGGGTTACTGTGTGTGTGTGTGTAAATATGTGTGAGGGAATTGTCCCTTTTGGCAAATGGGAGAACACACTACAGGATGCACACTCCCCTTTCTAAACACAGATGATGTCAGCACCCTATAAGTACAGCAGGAGAAGGAAAGCCTCCTAGTAATGCGAATAACATGCTCTGCTAATGCGTCTGTCTCGAGTGTCATAACATAGTTAGGTAGTGGTTTGAATCCTGAAAGTGTGTGTGTTTGGATGAGGGGGATTGCTGTGTGTGTGCAAATTTGTGTGAAGAAAATCCCCCTTTTGGCAACTGGGAGAACACACTACAGGATGCACACTCCCCTTTCTAAACACAGATGATGTCAGCACCCTATAAGTACAGCAGGAGAAAGAAAGCCTCCCAATAATGTGAATAGCGCACTCTGCTAATGCATTTTTCCTGAATATCGTAATGTAGTTAGGTAGGAGTTTGAAACCTGTAAATGGCATGTGTGTGTGTTTGGATGTGGGGAGTTCATGTGTGTGCATTTCCGTATGAAAAACATGTTAGTTTTGGCAATCAGGAGATCACACTACCTGATGCACATTACCCTTTCAAAATACTGATGTTGTCAGCACCCTATAAGTATAGCCAGAGACGAGGAACTATCTAGTAAACCGAATAGTGCGCTTTGCTAATGCGTCTCTCTCACGTGTCATGACTTAGTTAGGTAGGGGAATGAATCCTGCAAATGGCAAGTGTGCATGTGTGTGGGGGTAGTAGGGTGTGTGTAAATGCAAGTGTGAGCGCACAGATTCATTTGGCAAATACTACAATAGACCAGATGCTGCATACTACCCCAGTAAACACAGGGGATGTCACCACACTATCAGCACAGCCAAACAGGGCTAGTAATGCCAATAGTGTGCTCTGCTACTGTGTACATATAGTGGTAGAATACCTGGTGAGGGTATGTTGGCAGCCAACATCAGGCTCATACTGGCCTGTGCCACATGATGAGAGATCCATTCTATGTTCCCTATCATGTAGTCCAGGGAGGTATGTCTCAGGCAGCTACACTGGCATGGTCAATGAGTGAGTCATATCTGTCCATGCATCTGACTGACCTGTATGCATGTGTGCTGTGGTGGACCATAGTGCCCCTGAGTCATATCACTGTGACCTTCACCAGATACAGCCTGTTGAGCGGGACCCCAGTGCAGCACACAAGACAGGTACCTGACACGTCTGTAGCAGGTGTGTTGTGTAGCCCTACAAGCTGTGAGTGTGTGGCACAGGGGATGTGCGTGCCATGTGTGGCATGTGCTCTGTTCCGATGGAACATATGCCTGTGTGCCAGCTGCGGAGGTGTGTGATGCCCAGGCAGGCTGCTATTCTGAGTCCCCACGTATGCCCCAGTGTGTTCAGCATGCTGTCAGTGTGTGTCAATGTCTGACTGGTATTGTCGTCACTGTAATATATTGTATTGATTTATTTATTTATCCTACATTTGTTGACTGGGATAGCCCGACTGGATGCATGTCCATTTCCAGGGGAGGCCCGTGGAGACAAGCTACGAGGGTAGCAGATACAGCATTACATAATACTAGCATTACATATTACAAACAGATTATTTACAGAGATTACATAAGTAAGAAAGTCAAACATGTTCCACAGGTTAATGTTAGACCTGAGCACAAGTCAGGATTAAATTAAAATTACACAGTAAAGTGGTTCATAGATTTTACACATTCGAGTTAACCAGGCTTGATACATTGACATAGCCAGTTAAGTGACAGATGTTGTTTGAGCCTACTGTTAAATTGACCTTAGGTGGACAGTAGGGTAATATCAGCTGGAAGTGAGTTCCAGGATCTACTTACAGGGTTTGCAAAGAGAGAATCACCGACTGTGTTATTAAACTTGCTAGTCTGTAGTAGTACTTTGTTAGAGGATCGAAGCGGTCTAGGATTGTTATAGGGGGTGATAATATTTGAAGTGCAGGAGTATTGTCTGGATTATAGAGGATTTTATAGGCCATAATCAGTTGGTTATACTGTATTAGGCTGGGTATTGCAAGCCAACCAAGCTGATTTAGATTGATGCAATGATGTGTCCTAAAAGGAAGCCCAGTGGCAAACCTGGCAATGTGGTTGTAGCAAATTGAGTGTTTGTTAAGGACAGTCTTGTTCATATTCGAGAGTAGAGGGGATGCATACAGAAGGGTTGAAACAAGGTGTGAGCGAGCTATGGCACCTTTAGCTGGAGGGGCTAGGAAGGCTTTAATTCTGTAAAGTGACCCTAGTTTTCTATTGATGGCTTTGATAATCTGGTTAACATGTATGTCACATTTGAGATTATTGTCTATGATGACACCTAATAGTTTCGGAGATGGGTCAGGGGAGATTATTGTGCCATCAGTTGATGTTATGGTAACGGTGAAAGTGGTAGACCTACGTGTTGGTGAAATAACAGCAGTTTAGTTTGATTGGGATTTAGGATCAGACGATGTTCAGAAAGCCAGTTTGCTATTGTATTAAAGGTGGTCTGGGTAGCTGACCATAACTCTACTGGAGATGTGGCTGAGCAGATCAGAGTAGAGTATTCAGCATATTGGATACAGCTGACTTTTGGGATGACAGTATAAAGGTCGTTAATGAAGATGGAGAACAGCAAGGGCCCTAGTATAGAGCCTTGTGGTACTCTGAGGGTGTTAGGTAGAAGGTTAGAGAGTTTGTTCTGCCAGAGGCCAGTCTGCTGTCGACCATGCAGGTAGGATTGAAACCATTGGAAGGCTCCAGTATCTAGACAGTCTTTGCAGGGTGTGGAGTACAAGTTGGTGATCAACCATATCGTATGCCTTTGAAATATTCAAAAAGAGGGCTGCGGATATATAATTATTGTTGCAAGTATGGCTTATGGTGTTAGTAAAGGCTAGGAGGCCTGACATAGTTCTGTGATGAGGACGTAAGCCATGCTGAGTGTCTGCCATAATGCGAGTTTGGATTAGGTGGTGCATGACTTGTCTATGACGAAAGTTTCCATAATCTTTGCAAGTGGAGAGAGTATAGCTATTGGCCTATAATTGGAGACTTCAGTAGAGCTGCCTCCTTTGTGAAGTGGGATTACATATGACATTTTCCAGATGGTGGGAAAGTTAGATTCTAACATGGTTCCTTTGATTACCTTTGAGACGGGGTAAGCAATAGCATCATCTGGTTTTGATAGGTACTCGGCAGGGAGTTGATCAGCAGAAAGTGTAGTGGGTTTCACTGTTACAATCAAGGTACGGAGAAGTGAAGTGGCGACTGGTTGGCAGCTGGACGCAAGTAGTTTTCTAGGGGTGCTACTTTCAGGACCAGGGGAGCTAGGAGGTAGATGGCTAGCTAGGGCCTGAAATGTCTCAGTTAAGAACTGGTCAAAACTATCAGGAATATCTTCAGGGTTATTATCAATAGTAGCAGCAGGGATTGGGGTTGACGTTTGTCCAGGACGTAGTATATATGACATGCCACCTGACAGGGTATGACATTACTGGGTTCAGAGAGACCAGTCCCCAGATTGGCTGTGTGGTGGCATCCCACACATGTGTTGTACATTCCTGGCCAAGGGTGATGGCTGACTGCATACATCTGGCAGCTGTGACAATGACACATGACTCACATAAACCACAACTGGACCATAGAGGTGATTCACAGGTTACCTTTGCACATGCTACCCTAGTAGTGTGATTGCCATGGTGAGTACCAACACATAGGGCCAATAGGGAGCAACATACTGAAGGTGTGTATGTGTGGGTGTACCGCTACTGTTTCATAGCACTGACATATATGACTGCACACGTGGGTAAATGCCAGGTAAGACGTGTGCAATGTGTCACAGGCAATGTACATGCGTACAGGACAGACAGTGACGTTCTGTCATGTGTAAAGTTGACATAATGTCGTGACGCTATGCAGATGTCACTAGAAGTCTACAGAAGCACTGTAACTCTGCATTGCAGGTGTAAGCAGTGTTCCAGGGAACCCCTAGCGAACATGCATGCAAACAAAGCTACAGTAAACAGGGCTGGAAGTAGTGCATTATACAACAAAGAAGGGGTAACAATAACAGTAAGTAACAATGCAAATATGTAGGCACTATCAACATGTACCCAGGAATATGCAGCGCAGATGCCCATGGTAGAACCGATATTATGTCATACTTATTTGTGATTTGGATTACATTGGTACTGCACACATATCTACATGCGCGAACATCCACATGGCATAGTTGTTGTGGGCAACTTGACATCATTACTGTACATGTCCACCATTGCATATCACTACTTGCGTTAGCTTTCCCCTGTGCTACCCATGTATGCGGCTATCTGTTGACAACCTTACCACCGGCATGCAATTATGTGCAGCTGTTATACTTTGGTATGTACTATGGGTGCAGATAACAATTCAGGACATTCATACAGTTACTGCAACAGGCATGCTGGGATAAACACAAAGTCATAGCAGCACACTGTACTGTTACCAACATGATACTACTAATACACTTCTATGTAGTCACCCTGTGCATCAGCAACGTGTTTACCTGTTCCCGCAATGATGTTGGAGATTGCAGGAGGTGGCACACTGTCATCATATGCACAGGGTGTAGATTAGGTATGCCTGAGTCAGCCACTGATACCACCAATTGACATGTGTGTGTATGTGTGTTGGTGAGGGGCAGCAGTACAGGGTGGGGCAGTGTTGGTGCAGTGTGTGCGTGTATGTGGTTGCCCTAGGTGTTAACATTTCACATGTGTGTATGCACGCATGCAGTTCCACCTCATGGCTGCCATATACAGGGGTTTGTGGACAGCCACAGACTGCACCTGGCAGGCCATACAGATCAGTGTCTGTGTGCACGGACACGGTACCTGTGCCTGGCAGGGGTGCTACGGACCGTATCCAGTACAAAGCCAGACTGGGTACTGTCATCAGAAGCGGGAGTGTGTTGACTGGACACAAGTCCCTGTTGGGACTGTCCAGAGCCACGTGCACGTGGTCTTCTGGGGCATTCCGATGACAGCACAGACCCAGCATTGCTGGGGCTGCTGCTGGCACTATGGGGGCGTGCGCGAGCCTGTTGTCATCCGCACCGACTGCCAGCTGCTGCTGCTGCCAGCATACGGCCACGTCGACGCCGCAAACACCCACCATTGCCCTGGCTCATGCACATCTGGTTGTGGAACTGCTGTAATATGTCCCCACAACGTCTGTCTATGATGTCAGTGAAGTTACGGATAGCATCCGCAATGTCACGCATACTGTCTGTCATGGCTGTGCAACATGCTCTCAGCTCCTTCAGACCCTGTCTGGTGTACCTTTCCATACGTGACTGTGCCTGCATGACAGTCCGAAACATAGCTGAGGTTGGCAGACCTCTTTGGGCACGTCAGCCAGAGGCAGTACACCCACGGATGCTCCCACGAGAACCCATGGGCAACTGTCTGTGTGGTACCATCGGAGGACCCTGCCCATGGCTGCTGTGTGGGGACGCATGTGCCACAGGTACCACATTACCCTGGTCTATTCCCACTGTATCCTGTCCATCACCAAGGGACAATAGTGACAAAGGATGTACAGGCAGGATGACTGTGCGCAATGATGGGGTTGACAGCTGTGTACTGTCAATTGGCTGACCAATGGCAGACCCTGACACACCTTCCTGTACCATTACACAAATATCATCATTACCAGTAGCCGTGGCACAGGATTCAGGTTCCCTGCTGCAGGTCACCAGAGCAGCCCCAGAACCTGTGGGATGAAGACAGGAAACACAGTTTACAGTCTCCAGACATTGTTACCAGTGATGCACTTATACACACATGCACACATGCACACATGGACACATGCACACAGGCACACATGCACACATGCACACATGCACACATGCACACATGCACACATGCACACATGCAGACATGCACATGTGGACACATGCACACATGCACACATGCACACATGGACACATGCACACATGGACACATGCACACATGCACACGTGGTCACATGCACACATGGGCACATGCACACATGCACACGTGGTCACATGCACACATGCACACATGCACACGTGGACACAGGCACACATGCACATATGTGCACATGCGCACGTGGACACAGGCACACATGCACAGATGCACACGTGGACACAGGCACACCTGCACACATGCACACATGCACACATGGGCACAGGCACACCTGCACACATGCACACATGCACACCCCACAGTATACAAACAGAGCACTACTGAGTTACACTACTGTTACTAGCATTATCAGGACTATTATAGGTTATGTTAAACACACTCACCAGCCTGGCCTGCTGTAACCATGGAGGGACCTGCAGAAATGATGAGATTAATGTCAGTGGGCACAACTGTGCCATTGATATTGCATATGATACAGTGTACAGAACAGTCAGGTGTACATATGGCATATTACCTGCACGCTCCATGTCGTGCTGCTGTGTGGAACCAGCCTCCATCATAATGCAGGTGTACTGCTGTTGGTGTTCCAGGGCTGGAGCCACAACACTTAGGAGTAGCCCCTCCAGTCTGGTGAGGGGGGGATGTGTGGCCACCCCAACTCCTGTGGCAACCTGTTGCCTGTGGATATCTGATGCACGCTGCCGGACACTTCGGATTAAATCACTGCAGTGATGTCGTACCTGCTCATATGTCCTGTTATGTGTGCCAATATCATTTACCCTACGGACAAGGTCTTGCCACAGTGCGGCCCTCTCCTGCTGATTCTGACTGGTGCGGGAAAACAGGATGTCATACTCCCGCACCAGGCTCTGGTGGATCTCCTCATCTTCCGCCACAGAGTAGGTGGGGTTACGCTGTCGTGCCATCTCCCTGGAAGAGAACACAGACAGGATATCAGCAGACCATGTCAGCAATATATGGCACACATACTATACATGATACTCATGTGTAGTGATATACTACTACTCCCATATGTTGCATGTGTGTGTGTCGTGGTGGATACACAGGTACATGGCCAGATATCAGTGCTCAGCCAACACCTGTGCAACAATACCTGCCACATTCCACACAACATAGTAGCATGCCCCATCGGTCAGCACACACTGACAGGTGCAATGCACAACCTCACTCTGGGGGTTCATCCCAAGGTACTGTATGTGGGACACCATCCACTACTGTGATGTGGACAGACGTTACTCGGCCTGGATATACATATCCCATCACCACCACCAGCACAGTAGACTACTTTGATATGTATGGGATTAGACAGTTATTCACTTGCTGGGACTGAGATGGTATCCATGCAGCACACTGGGCCAGTGGAAGCCACAAGCCACACTGCTGACCCCTTTGCAAATGCTTACCACAGACATGCCACGGATTGCATGGAACTTGCACACACATGTCTAACCCAGACCCTATGCACAAAGGTTAGGCATCCTGTCCGGTGGACCCCAGACAGAGGCAGATTGTATAACAATAGCAGGAGGCTACTCCCGGACAGAGCACATTCACATTAAGGGAAGGCATTTGTGGTCAGCACTGGTACTACGCTACGGTCCGTCATAACAATGGCCACGGCCTACTCTGGGAGGGAAATGGACACAAACACTATGGATGACCACAAGGCCTTCTTCAGTTATGTTACACATATGGACCACATGCCTCAGATATGCTCTGTGTTAATCCACACCTACTTAACATTCACCAAACACACGGATATTGGCAACAATCTTGCAGACATGTTCGGTGCACGTATCCCCCCTCCTTCTCCCCACCTTTAAAATATTTATCCCAGCTGGATGTAACCTCCCTATCATCTCACATGTCCAGGTGAGGGCCGCCCTTAGCAGAGGATAACACACAGCATCACTGTGACCTTGTGGTACCCCTGGATGTGTGCTACCGGCACTCCGAGAGGACATACAACCGCATATAACACTGATAGTTTATCTTGGCCATACTACAGGATATGTACCTGGACAGTGGCATACAGCAACAGTGGTCCCACACCACTAAGGGGGCACCTCGACTGACCCTGGGAATTACCACATCATATGCATAATGGGCCTGGTCTGCTAAGCTATGGAATTATGCAGTATGGGATGCATATGCAGTGACATCGGGTACCTGCAGACACTTGTTCCCAGCCAGTGTGCCTTTGGGATGGGCTGATCCTGACTTTTGAACCTGGCTGACTTTTCAAAGCAGTCACTACAGCCATTGCTGGGCCAACGCACAGACAAATGCTGCCAGGATCATGGCCTGAGACTGATTGACATGTGATGTATGGTCATCCCCTTTTGGTGGAACTACGTACACACAACATATCACATGGACATACCTATGGATACAGACCTATGACACATTTGGAGGGTTCACAGTATGCACACTATTAACCTGCTACTTTGCATTACCTCTGTTTGTCACAGCTGGTTGCATTACCACAGCTTCTGTTTGCTGCTGCTACTGTCAGTGCTGACAGCTTCGGGTGACAGAGTCACAGTGTCTGATTTTTTATTTATTTTTTTGCTCTCTCTCTCTCTCTCTCTCTCACTTCTCGCTCTCCCTCTGTCTGCTTACAGACAATGCAATGAATGTATTGCATGTGGGGAGTGTTAGCACTGGATGCTTTTGTAGGTATCTGCATAGGTCCATGTGATGGCCTCTGCACCAATTGTAAGCCAGCATTTGCTAATTGCATATAGCCAGTTGAGTACTGATTGCAGTTCTCACTGTGATTTCAGGTCAGTGCTATAAAAGGGTATGTGGGATAGTCATTGCCCTTTCAGATTGTGAGGGTGGGGACCATGCTGGTATGCTGTGGACAGTGTTCTGTGAGTGTAAAGGTTAGTATCTCTCTCATGATTCAGGCTGTGTTGTATATTCACAATTCGCCATTCCTCTCTCATGTTCCCTGTAGCAAGTGTGTATGCACATTGACTCCTACAACTATATATATATATATATATATATATATATATATATATATATATATATATATATATATATATATATATATGTACATATGCATACATATATCTATGTACTTTAACTGACCTTATTATCTACAAGCTGCCAACTAGCATGGCTGTTTCTGTTCACACACTACTATTATGGAAATCCAGTAGTTCTGACAGTAATTTTAAATGACTTGCTTTGTGTACTACATATCCTATATTCCCTTTACATTCATCCCTACTATTACATGTTATATTTATTTTAGCACAATGTTTTTGTATAAGAGTCACGGCTTAGTGGTAGGTCATACAGACTAGTGTTTCCAAGGTCCTGGGTTCGGGACTGACAGTGGGATTTTATTTTGCTTTTGAACTGAGTACAGGACCTGTCAATCAAAGTGACTAAGGCACTTTTAAGCAGTTGTAACCGGGTTAGCGCTGGTTTGCGCTGAGCTCACGCATGCGCGCTGGCAGTTAGCTCCGCGCACACAAGCGCACACCCGCTTACAACCGCTTAACGGTGCTTACTCTGGCACACACCCGCGCTATTTTCTTTGAAAGAAAAGAAAATGGGGAGACAGGAAAGTGGTGAAAATGGGGTCAGAAAGAGGGTAAGACAGTAGGGAAACAAGCTTGGGATGAGCAGGAGAGATGTTGGTAAGGCCCATAGCTGCCCATTTCTTCATCAGCAACAGCTGTGCATATGTATGTAATTTGGTGTGACATTTGAAACCTTCCACCCCTGAGAGAGGTGTCAGGACAACAATAATACTTGTAGTACAGCCAATTGTAATTGATAGGTTCCATGTCCAGCAGACATGTGTGCAGAATAGGCAGCTATGTATGGGGCGTAATTTTTTTGTGGGTACAGAGTGCCCTTTTTTTTTTTCAGGTGAGAGTGGTATGTCAGGTGAAGGAAGTCGGTACAGCTGGGAGGTAGGTTGGGTAGGTAAACAGACAAGACAAACAAGACGCATACAGGGGCGGTGTATGACACGGGTGGGGGGGGGTTACACAATTGACTGGGATGGAGGTTTGGATATCCAGAGCCCATGAGCCCACAGATGGCAACAGTGGAACTGATATCCCCACCCATAGGCAGTTGCCACTGTTCCTTCACTGCCCAGGACGGGGCTGTGCTGGGGGCTGTGTAGGCGGGGCAACAGGCATGCCCGTTAGTTGCGCCACCCGTGCCTCGAGCTGGCGTAGGGGCTCAAGAACAGAGTCCCGAATCTCTCTACGCACCACAGTCCGGACGCTACGGAGGGTGAGTGGTGGTTCTCCTCCGGCCACACTTGCAGAGGGGAGGCAAGCCCCATCCCCTGCAGCGCTTCCACCCGCAGGTGGCACAGGGCCATCAGAGGAGGGTCCGGACCCGGCACTAGTGCCAGGTGCACTCGCCAGCTGAGGTGGGAGAGGTGGGTCCGCTGGAACCCACCTTCCCTGTCGTCCTATGTTTTGCATTATGTCATGACAGTTTGGGTTAGTGACATATAATACCATTCACAATTAGTTGTAACAGCATGCATTAGTATTCCCATTAACCAAACACCCAGATATTCACACCATTGAACAGCGTGCATAACACATGCATAATTTGAACAGAAATACACAGTCCAACAACATGCAGGGTTAATTGATGGCAACAGGCCATCAGGTGCGGATGTATGAACAGGGCAGATGCATCAACGGACATGCAGATATATATGACCCAACAGGACAAAGGTCCAGGGGTGTTAATTGTGATTGCACATACCATTTTCATGTGGAATGGGTTATATGTGGTTATAGGGTGGGGTAAAGAAAGTAATATTAACACCTTTGAATAACAATACATATGCTGTACATTTCTAATAGCTACAGTTATATACACACTACTGTTCTAACTACAGTTTCCTATATGATAACTATTTCAACTTGGTGATAGGACTGTTACTGCAACATCAATATACATTTTAGTGTTCTTCATACACATTCATATCTAGCTTTGTTCAGCTACATCATCTTGCTACATTTGCTTTATATAGCTGTAGACAAGTGTGGATGTTTGGTACATCAGACAATCATCCTATCTGCATATTTCAGACTGAGAGCAACATATCCAGATTTTGGGATACACATTCCACATGCAGCAACACTTTGAACAAATTTCACTGTTTGGTTTTGAATCTCACATGCATTTCATTCTGTCTTGACTGCAGTATACTTTATTCAGGGGTTATTACTACTGTATTGCTGGATTCATGACACTTTCTCACACTCTCTCACTTGCTTTCATTTTACTATTCAGGATGGTACTTACTTCTAGGCTTTATTGACATGTTTTACCTGTAGTTATTACAATCCTTTCCAGCAGTCTCACTTCTGTCATGTTTCAGTATTTCCACAGGGATATATTTCACACATGTGATTTCATCATCTTCTGCAGCTATACTTCTCAGCCTGCTGCAGGTTGTGTACTATGTTCTTACAGGTAGGGCATTTTTATTTCAGAATATATGTCAGACAGTTTCATTTTTTGGTTTAACTTACAGGCTGAAACACACTTTTGCAATCAAGCAAGACTTGCAGACACTTTCACACTGTTACTTGCAGATTTTATTCCTTACTGACTACACTGCACTCTTTTGCTGACTGTCATACTTTTATATTTCTTTAAGGTTACTGGTAGTGGATTACTGACCTGCCTGGTGGCGCAACCGCACCAGCCTATAGCCATAGGCTCTGCGGTTCGCAGAACGGACACCTGCAGCTGTAATATAAATGAAGTAATATTGGAATACACATCTCCATAATATCAGCTAGTTTAATTTCTTACATACATAATTAAATGTTACTTACTCAGTAGTGAGGCATTGGGTGTTTGCCGGGCCTCCTGGATCCAAAGGTTCAGTTGGTCCTGCTTGCGTCTCTTCAGGTCTGCATGGTGGTGACGGACCTTCTCACCAGTCCTTGGAATCCCTGTGGCACTGGTGGGATCATGAGCCAACCGGTCCCACGCCTCGGCCCTGTATGCTCCCCAGAGGACCTGGCCCTGCATGAGTTGGGCCTCATGATTATGGACTAGGAGCCAGACCATGTACCTGGACTCCTCAACACCCCACCTCTGTGCTCGGAAGCAACTACCCTCTCCTACTCCTGTCATTCTGCCTGCAGGTCAGTTCTACAATTGTTTATGTTGTGTATTCCCGCCTATGGGGCTTATATAGTCCGTTTTTCCCGCACATATCTGTGATTGGCCATTTTGGAATTGTATCAACTTCAGTAAACCTGCATTGTCATGCTGTAGTTTGTATTCATTCATATATATTAGCTATTATTGCATTTCTAGGTACTGCTGTCATGGCTTAGTGGTTCTGTACCTTGACTATTGTGTATAGTATCCTGGGTTCGAACCTGGCCACTGCTTTTTATTTTTCATGACTGTCTAGACATGCTGAGGGGTGTGTCTGTGTAAAGGCAGTTTTGATACGGCTTGCTCAACGTTGCCCGTCGGTTAGCTTGTTTGCGTGGTGCGCAGCTCGGCATAAGCGTTGGTTTAAGCCTCATTTGGCTATCGGCACGCATATTACGCTCAGCTCAGTTAGGGGCACATAGATTTAGCATGTTTGACCACTGCTCAGCTACGGGCACTCATTTTGCACCAGTTAAACCACTGCTCATCTACGGGCAGATGCACTCACTCTGTTAAACTGTAGCTCAGCTATGAGCACATCTGGCATTTTTTATTCTTTTGTTACCTCACATGTCTTCAATATAAATGGGCTATTTCATTACATTTTACATAAATTGTGGTTTTATGTGTACATATTTCTCAGGGACTTGTTTCCTGCTTATTTTGAAAAAAAAAAAATGGTGTTGTGGGGGCTTGAACCATGAATGGCTGCTCTTCAGCCAACATCTCTACAGCTACGCTATTGCTTCCTGGCTTATTTTGCATATTTAGTTCTTATATGCTTTTCCACTGACTGCTAACTGTAGCTGCGCTATGGGCACGCCCGCGCAAACGAGCGCACTCACAGTTAAACATTTTTACAATTTAAAAATAAATATAAAACATGTTTATTTATATGTTTTCTGTTCATAGTCTGTGGGGGCATGTGTTGTGTTCTGTTTATTCACATTTCCGTGGACTCTGTCGTGGGTGTTTACTTTGGGTACTTTTCCTCTTCTGGGGGCATGTCCGCTTACAGGGCTCGGCCTACGGACATGCCCCCTACTGTCTTACACGGACCGTGTTGACCTTAAGTGTGATTCAGCATGCTTTCATTAATATGCAGAGCATGCTGACATCACTCCGTTTAACTGCAGCCTCCATGTATAAGTTATAACTCTTACACGGAGGCTTCGTGAATCCTGCTGTATATCTTACATTTATATTGTGCTATATGACAGTAAATCAGCAATACTAAAATGCATTGCTTTCATTTTCTTTTTGTTTATGTACTTTTGTAATTTAATCTTGACTGAAAATGGACCTCAGTGTTCCAGCTCACCTACCTGTAACAAGTAAATAAAATAAAAATTATTGTTGTTTGTATCCAGTATCTGAATGGAATTAGGTGTGAACTAATTGCTTCTTGAAGACTAGGGAATTTACTTCAAATAAATGACCTACCAATGCATACTTTTTTATTTTCTTTGGGTAAGGTAAAAATGAAGCAATAATTGATGACTTGATAGCCTTAAGTAATTCACACATTGCTTATCACTTGAACAGAATCTACTTAACATGTCACAGTAAAGTGTACGTGTTGTAGAAAAATGTTAAAGGATGCAATTGTGCAATTAAAAATGTAACTCAAAGAAAAAAAGTCAGTGATCCAAAAATGAGCCACAAAGAAAAGATCAAGACAGACTAGTGAAGAGAAGTAGGAGTGAGGCAAGTGATTTTCTCGGCAAGTATGAAAGTGGATTGACTTATGGAGATATGAGGGAGCAGACACTGTGAGGTGTTCAGCAGAGCTGAGAAGATACATGGAAAATATGGATGCTAGACATGGCGGTAATTTGGCAAGGAAAGGTAGAAAAAAACAAATGAGCTGGAGAAGAATGAATGAGAGGCCAGAATACAGTACGGGATGGAAAAAGTTATGGGAGCAAATGTCAGAGGATTAAAAGACTTTGGCAGAGGTTGTAATAGGACTACTGTCAAGGGATTCATGTTCATTTACCAAAGGAAATTTAAATGAATGACAGCACCACAACGTTAAATTATTGAAGAAGACTAGAATAAAGTGATTCCTGCTAATTTACAAAAGGATATTTCAGTGAATGATAGTATCATACAATTTAATCATGAAAGTCGCTTTCAGTGAACTTCAAAAGTATGCTTTTCTATGGGATCAAGTATATGTATGTATACGTGTATATATATATATATATATATATATATATATATATATATATATATAGACAACAATTGGTCAAAAAATGTGTATCTATTGAATAATGACTTTTTGAGCACAAATTATTGAACAGCGGCCAATCAAAACTGGACAAAAGAAAAAAAAACAACCTTCTATTTTGTAGGGGATCAAGCCCCCCCTATCCCCCACACTCCCTACTAATTGTATGTACCAACTCTGAGATCACATTACAGTGGGGAGACTGCAACTGTACCACGATCTTGCACAGAACAACTGCTGTCACTTTCAGTCCCTGATTTTTGATTATCCATGCCAACAATTTTCCATGTTGACAAGTTACCATTCAATAGCTTTTTAGCAACCTATATATATGTATGCATGCTCCATGGTCACCTAACAGTGAGAAGTGCAAGCTCCATTATCACCAAAATCAGCTTTCAGCAAAATTGCTTCTTGATATTAATACTCATTGGATTTGCCATTTGTTTGTCTGCTACAGACAAGTGACATAACACAAGATGGGTTGAAGGGAGAAGGTAGGACATACAACCATGAAAAAAAGGAAAAGGAGATGGAAGTCACAGAAGGGGGCAGGTGGAAACAACAGTGATAAATGATGAAAGGTAGACAGATGCAGATGTGGCCATGCTGGAGTCAACACCACAAGGAAAACAGAAAGAAACTGGACAGGGATAGCCACTCAGAGAGATGGGAGTGACAAGTAGTGAAGGGGACAGAACATAGAGAAGGGCTTATGGGGAATTGAAAAAGGGATGGAAAAGAGATTAGTTGCACTACAGTGGATGAGGAAATCAGCATGGACAAGGCAGAGAGCTACAGGCAGTGGAACTGTAGGAAGAAAGGCTGAAGATAGGAGGGGTAGGGACATGGAGCATGAACTGAAGTCGGCAACAGCAAGTCTGGGAAAATGAAAGAGAGTTTTAATGGCTGAACACTTACTTACCAATATGATTAAGAATAGACAGTGGATATTAAATTGCAATGAAACTTGAGGGTCAGACTTAAAAGACATGAGAAAAGGGGACAAAGGCGGCTAACAATGGACAATTCTGGATGCATGTGGTGTGTGTAACCACCAGTGTCCTGTCAGACAGGTGAAGTGATAGCAATCAAGGAAATAGGTTTGGCAGTTAGGTGACAGGATAAGAGGTTGAAAGTAGCATTTTCAGATTTTTTTTTACATTTGCCATCAGACAGTACACTAAGGAAAGATGGGATTGGCAATTATAATGACTGTGTAGTACAGTGGTTAAGGAAAAGGTTTTCGGGCTAAAGAAGCATGAGGGCAGACCTAGTGTACCTTCTGTATCCCAGAGCCTGGTTATTTCTTAGCCCAGAGAACAGGTGTGTTCAGAAAGGAGCATTTCAATGAGTGTACCTTTAAACTAAGAGCAATACAGAATAAGAAGATCTTTGTATTAGGACAGAAAGTAGCAGAGAAATGAATAAAGATTTGTTTGATCTTGGCTGGGTAGTTATGTAATGTTACTATGCAATGTAAGATGTTGAGGTAGGAAAATGGGGGGTTGCAGGCAGAGATACAGGAGTACAGGCTTTACATTACTGGCATAATAGAAACATGGACCATTGACAAAAGAGGGTAGGATTTGGAATTGTGTAGGTAGTCATTCAGAAATGACAAAGTAGGAGAGTTGGAAGTAGTTAAATAAAAATAAATCATCAAATGTGAAGTCAGAGAGGAAGAGGAAGAAGCAGAGGAATGCCATTCCAAGATGGGAAATAGGTGGGATCAGAATTCAGATTAAGCACCCTCCTAGCTGTGGTAGAGGAAGAAGGGGAATGCCAGCAGCTTGATATAGTCTATTAGCTTCAAACTGTGATAAGGACGACTCCAGACTGAAAAAGAAAATAAGCTGGTGGGAAGGTGGTAGGCAGCAGTTCTTATGGGAATCTGCATTTTGGAACAGCTGACTAGTAGATTTTAAGCTCCTGGACAAAGAGGCAACAGGAATCAACAAAGATCTTGGAGTATAAGGATTTCAACAAATGGGTGTAAAACTCTAACAGAAACATCAGAATTGTGGATGAGCCCTGTCTGAGTTGGAGCATTCAAAGATGTCAAGTCAAAGGTGCCAATTAGCCAGCAGTGCGTAAGCTACTATGTATTTTAGACCCTGGAGCCTGAAAGTGTGTAACAGCACAATGATAATGCCAATGGTGTGGGATTTTAAGACGGTGAGTTTTCATGAGCTGGGAGAGTGGGTATCAATGTTGAGTTTGGAGACCTAACACGAAGTGAGGGCCTAAACAACCTACGGGGAAGAGTCAGAAATGCAAAACTCAAGTCTTTGATCACAAGTGTTGAAGGAAATGCAACAGAGGCAAAAAAGAAGAACAGTGTAGCTACAAAGAATGTGAGGTCATCAGGATAAAAACATGGTGTACACAATGAGGAACAGAGGGAGTGGGATGGTAGAGGAGGTAGACTATAATAAGGCAAAACATTGTGATGAAGAGAGGGCAGCATAGGCACATGCTGAAAATAAGTTGACAGAAAGGATCAAGAAAGAAGGAAAACAAAAGCTTCATTTTGTAAATAGCAGAAAGAAAAAAGAAGAGCCAGATGTGTGCAGGCTAAGAAAAGAGGAGCAGGAACTCAGCTTTGAAAAAAGAATAAGTATTGAATAATTGAGTTGTTTCTGCTCTTTCTGAAGGAAAACAAAGGGAAATGATCCGTTGGAAGACAGGTAAGGCAGGCTGGGTTGAGCAGTGGATAGACACAAGGAAAGTGAGGGATGATGTTATAGGAGGGTAAAGTGGCTGGACCATCCAAAATGGAGGTCTGCAATAACACATAGGCAAATGTAGAAGTGCTTTAGGAATACAAGTGTAGTACCTCAGGAGAAGGAGTGATGCAGACAGCAGGAGAAGTCCGGGAAACATCAAGAGTCCAAACCTAACCCATAACAGGGGACATCATAGAGACAATTCTGAGGGAAAGACTGTCTGCTTTCAAAGAAAGTGAAAACCTTCACTGCAATGACCATCATGGGTTCTTGGCTAGGAGAAGCTGCAAGTCAAACATGATACAATTTTGTGACTGTGTTATAGAATGCCTAGTAGGGCAGTTGTAGTAGATGTCATTTACCTGGATTTCATGAAGACACTTACTTCTTCCTGCACAACCAGCAGCTTGAAATGTGAAGAGGATGGGTGTAGGATCAAGAATAAGAAACTCACTTGGCACAGAGCAGAGGGCTGTAGTGAAAGCAGGGCTGGCCTTTGGTCAACTGGTGCCCTAGGCAAAAGGGCTATACAGCACCCCCCCACACCACCTGGTGCCCCCATCCTGGTCTACCTACACCATCCAGATTACTTTTTTCTCACAGTTTGTCTTACTCTTCAGTTTTCCTGTATTCATTTAACATATTTTAAAGAAACCATTTTTACTACTACAAAAATAAAAAATAAATAAATACTCAAAAAGCACCTCTGCTAGAGTGGCACCCAAGGCGGCTACCTAGTTAGCCTATACCTATGTCTGGTTAAGGGTGGAAGGAACACTGACAATAATAAGGAAAGCAACATGTAGAGTACCACAGGGATTAGTCCTAGGTCCAGTAATCTTCAATGTTTTCATTTCAGATGTCTCTGAGAGAATACAGAACAGGAAAAGCCTCTTCGCTGATGACACAAACCTAAGTCCGATAATGTAAGATTGGTGAAAATAGTTTAGGCTAGGATTTGTAGATACTGACTAAATGGGATGAAGGTTGGCAGTGAAGGTTCATTGTAGACAGATGTAAAGTACTGACCCTGGACAACAGCACCTCTGGTGTGAAATGGTCAGCTGGGGTACTAGAACTGATGGTATCAGAAAAGAAAAGGATGTAAGGTTGTTGAACACACCTGGAATAGACCAGCTAAAGAAAAATAGTAGGGCAGTAGGAGCAGTGAACAGAATGCTGGAACGTGTCCTCTGTAAAATCAAATCCAGCATCAAAGAGGCAATGTCCTTGCTCTACCAGGCTCAGGTTAGGACACAGCTTCAGAACCTTGGGCAGTTCTGGAGACCATACAAGGAGAAGTATGTCAAGCAACAGAAAGTAGTCAAGAGGAAAGTCATCAGAATGGGGCATGAGTGTGGGGGGTGGTGGATATTTCCAGAAGCTAGCTAGAGGTCTTCTCACTTGTGACCAGAATATATGGGAGACATGATGTGAGTACAGAAAATCATGATGAGGAAACATAAAGGTAAAGATGAAGGGCAGAGTGGTATGGAGAAGATACATGCAGCAGATTGTAGGGAATAATGACTTCCCTCATTTTGTCTCATATTTTGCCCTGTTCTTTGTAAAAGGTTTTATTTCCAAGGAAATCACAGTCAGTCAGTAATGGCAAACATTAGAGTTTCATATTTCTTGTATTTCAGAAAATGCACATCAATGCAAAATTGGTTGTTCTACTAACTTTCTAAGTGAATTAGAGCAATACTTAAAAAATGCTGATGTTGGCCCTAAGTTGTACAAAATACTGTAGAAAAGCTGTCATATGGAAGATATATTCTCATATCTGTAAGATATATTCTCATATCTGTTTTCAGTTTTGGCAGTAGCTTTTAAATGCATGCATGACAGACTAGACCTTATAATACTGAATTTTTGAAGTGGCAAATAATGTACCTAACAGTATGTTTACATTTAATTATTTTTTCAATGTTATTTGCCGAGTTGTTCTATACTACTTGCTAAATCCATTGTTACCCTGTATGCATTTGTTGACTGAACTCTAATAATCACATGCAGTAAATAAGATAATTTATCCACATATATACACTATGTGTCCTGAAGATAGAGTAGTCAGTCCCTATATGATCCCTATGCTGGAGTATGTGACAACAGCCAGTTGTCATGTTGTGGTAATAGATGGTAAACAGACCTGAAATGCATTTATTTTTTAGTCTTGCATATTTATTTCTAAGATTGCCTCACTGATTCCATGAGAACTCAAACATTTTTTTTTTATTTTTATTTTTTTATTCACATGAATTCTGGACACAGTTAAGCCCTATCGAAATATGCTATTATTGTTAATATGCAACTAGAATTACTTCAAATTAAAAGCTAAATGTAACCTTGCATGTAACAGCATGTCACTAGGCACTCAGAAATGCCATGAGCTGTAAGGATTGCATGCGATAACTGTCATCTTCACTATGAAAAATAGTTACATCCCTCTCACTGGTAATGGTACAGAGATCCTATAGGTGATTGAATAAGTTTCCCCAAACACACTTCTCTAGGGGAAATTTGATTTACAGTCATGTCCCTAATAGTACCACACCATTCTTTACACTACTTACTGGCTTGTTTTCTTTGGCATTACTTGCAGAAAACACTTTGTATGGTAGGGTAAATGAAATGGTGTAAGATCTAGAAACATTTTTAAATATGTTGGTCATGGTTAGTCCTTTTGTGCCTTATAAGTACCAAAAGGTGCAATACTCGTGACTGCAGCACCTCTTATATCATGCTTTGCAGTGTCATGATTAGAAAACTGAATCTAACTACCTGGGGTGGGAATGGAACCCACACTTTTCACATCTTCTAGCATCAAAGGAGAGCGTATGTATGTGTTAGCCCATGTGAAACAGAAGCTGCTCTTTATCACTCTGTCTGGCTAAAGAATGTGAAGAAGCTTATAAAAGAAACATTAGCAAAATGACTGTAAAAAGTAAAGAATATTAGGGTGGCAATTTCTAACCAGTTTGACACTCTTACCAGTCTGTTTTAATATACCATTAATATAGTTACAACAGTTTAGAAAGTGTGTATGTTGTTGTGTTTCACTTTGTGGAAGTTGCACATCTGTTTTAACAGCTTAAGAAGATATTTATAATTATTTCTGAATGGTAATGCTACTGTGTATCATTTGATAACTGCTGCCTATGCTTGTGACTTCTGTTACAATCAGTTGTGTAAAACAAGCAGTATCATGGTAAATACCCAAGTATTTACATGTGGATTTCAACTTTTCAATTTTCTAAGTTCCCTCAAGCTCTTATTATGACTTTAAATAATGTCTGTACTTTACTAATAGTCTTGTTTTCTACAGATTGGTTTGATAGTCAGTTCTGGCATACACAAATGACAGAAAGCCTTTCCTGTAAGTGGTGCCTCCACTTTTTGTTGAATGCAAACATCAATATCCTTATTAGCAATTTGGAAATGTAGTCCCTATTAGTCAGCAGTTTACTGACAGGCAGTACAAGTAAATCAATTTCTGACAGACTGACAGGGATAAGCATATTCGAGAGTATGCACTTAATGGCACATATCAACAAGTTAACATCTGGCAATTTTTATGTCTACAGATCTAGAAAATGCTTCTGCTTAGTGTTGACTCCACTTCATTTCTATTTCTAACATGAAAATGTAAGGATTGTTTTCTGCTAGAGTACATCTGCATATTAGACTTTCAGTTTGCTTTCTACAGAAATTAAATTCCTTGCATTGGAGACCTTGATGGGGGTTGCTTTTCACCACAAAATCTATATAATTTTAATATTAAGACCCTTATTCAAACATACATCCTTGTACTTGAGATCCAGTGAGTGTACACTAGTAGTTTTATGTATGAAGTCGCAAAACTTGCTAATAATGTTTCTTAACGTGCTAAGCAATCACAATCATCACTGCCTTAGAAAGAAGAAACAATCCATTGATCAGCTGGTTGCCTGGATAAAAATGATAACTGATAACATTTTATTGCTTCTGGTGTCTCCAGAGAGACTACATAATATTGTTCTACATTGCAATCAAAACAGTACTTATGTGATATAGTGACATAAGGTGCAAACATTGTACAGTGATTTGATAAAAAAAAATAAATAAATAAATAAAAAAAACAAGACTTTAAAATGTGGAAGATGTAATTTATAACAGAATGTTTATTTTTACAATGCATGGTACTATTATTATAGTTAGAGTATCCCATTAAAAACCACAATGCTACAACCCCGCCAATGCTAAGAACCCCATATATAAAATGGTAATATAGTGGCATAGTGATGCAGCAGTTAGTGTTCACATCCCAGCTAGAGTTCCTTCTAAACGGAGTCTGTGTTCCCTCTTTTTATCATTACGGATGTTTGTCGGGTGTTTTGGGTAACCCAATATAACAAAGATATGACATAGGTGAACTTATGTTTCTCTCAGTTGCCTTTAGGAGTGTGGATGTTTTGTGCCTGTACACACATGCACACTTGGACATGTATGTTTGTGTGTGCATGTGTGTGTGTGTGTGTGTGTGTGTGTGTGTGTGTGTGTGTGTGTGTGTGTGTGTGTGTGTGTGTGTGTGTGTTTGTGCATGAGTGTGTATGTGTTTGTATTTGAGTGTGTGTGCACATGCGTGTGTCTACATTTTAGTTTGATGCCTCATTTAGGATAACTTTCACTATCTTACACTGAGATGGGGCTGGGATACACTCAAATTCTCTGTAGACCCTGAAATTAATTAAGTGGTTAACTGGAGATTTAAATATTGTTTTTCCTGCTATACATGCATTTCCTTCAATAACTTATGAACACTTCAAACTTTATATATTTTTTCATTGCAAATCATTCATGATTAATCAGATGTTAGTTTACCACTTCAAGGTGAATGGGAATCACGTTGAAAAATAAGACTGTATAAAAATATGACTATATAGAATATATAAAACATATTATCTAAATTTAAACATATAAAAACTATCCTAAATGGATATAAAATAGCCCAAGGATTACCTGATGAGCTTTAAAATCAATTCAACAGCAAAACAATAACTCCCAACCATCATAACACATATAACAATATACAAAAATATGTGAAATAAAGTAAAAAATATTGTATTTAATATAATATTGGACGATATATTTACATTATGGGAAGACTCCAAAGAACAAGTCACTGAATTTTTAGATTACATCAATCTGACCATCCCTTTCTTGACGTTTATCAATAATGTTAACAACATTGAGATTTCATGCCTAGCTGTGTTATTAAAGAAGGATATAGCAGAAGAAAGATTTGTGGCTGAAATATTTAGGAAGGAATCATATTCCATATTTTATATCCATTTAGGATAGTTTTTTATATGTTTACATTTAGATAGTATATTTTATATATTCTATATATTCATATTTTTATACAGTCTTATTTTTCAACGTGATTCCCATTCAGTTTTTTATTGGGGATGTATACATCTGTGGCTATAGCAATTCATGACAGTTTTATGTACTATTCCTGCTTTTCTTTCCTTTGTGTTGCTTTATGTCTTCATTTAATGCATTTGATTAGAACAGGAAATTACATCATGCTAAAAAGTGTTTAAAGGAATGCATTTCTATGTAATGTCTGTATCTGATGAAGTTCCTATTCTTATTTGGGATGAAAGCGCTTATATTTGTTTCTGTTGCAATAAACTAAAAGTGACTATGGAGTTCCTGGCGTACTTGCTATTTTTTGGCTGGAATTCCTTTTGGGAGCAGATTATGTGGCTCTTTTTGCCTGCATCCTGTGGTTTGTGACTTTTTCTTCTTGCTTTTTTGTTGAGATAAGTATTAAAACTGCAACACCAACAGTCTCAGCCCAAGTAAAACCTATTAATCACAGGAGTCAGATTTCTCACACTTGAACACTAGACTGGAGTTGTTATTCTGAAAAGAAAAACTAACTCAACTAAACCTTCGTGTTTATTACTCAAATACTCCTTAAAATGCTGTATCAGAGATGACCACTAATGAAAACCAAAGGAAGCAAAGTAATTAAAAATGCAGATTTATGCTGACAGTCGAAAGTAGGCAATTGCAGTAATGTAAGTCGATGTGAGAGAAAGTCACAGTATATGATACCGTTGTTGTAGCAGTTTCTCTTTCGTCCTCTAAAATGACTTTAGGGAGGCAAAGGTATTGACTGTAAAACAAAATCACGTTACCCATGTCACCCCTTTTTCAGTCCAATTTGGGGTATAAAAAATTAAAAAATAATGATCAAGAGGTGCTTAAAAACATGTGGGTTTTTTTCAGTTTTTGGGTGTTATTCTCATTTAAATGGTTTAACAACTTTAACAATGATCCAAACTTTCCTAAGAAGAGCACCATTAAAAGGAAACCGTGTTCAAGGTTTTGTAGCTGAAGAACATATTTTGGATGCAATGTTGCAGACTTGTAGAACTGAGCCACATTTCGGATGATAGGCACTAGATAATCTCAAGATCCTTTTTATCTTAATAATGATGTGCCAGCAATTCTCTAGCTAAATTCTACCTTTAATAACCAAAATAATACAATGCAATACCCATAAAAAATAGCCTGTATAAAATAGGCAATTTGACACTGACATTTAGACTGTCAAATAGGATATAAAGTATTCATAGCTCTCAACTGTCCAGATTTTCACAGAATGTCCAGATTTTTGCCTCATGTTTTTAGTCTGCACCTCATAAAATTTGTGGTTTTCGGGCAATTCACTGGGATGATCTGTGGTTTAAAGTCACTAATTAATGACATACATTTGAGTTTCAGACTTCATATCCTTCAGAAAAATGTGTGCTAACACAAATCCTTTTATTCTAACAAACTTATAAGTTTGGAAGAGCAATATTTAAAAACAGTCCCTTTTTTGGGCCATTGGACCCCCCCATTATGTCATGCTTTATCCAAATTTCTTGTCCAAAGAGGTTGAGAGGTAGGAAAGTGCTGACTGACAGAAGTAGTTAATCTCACTTCTTGGAGTTGGTTACAGTGAACATTCCTTAAACCACACAGATACATATGAGCTTCCCCCTAGATATCAACAAAATGCTTTGGGAAATGTCATAAAAATATATGCTGCGCAATACAGAAGGATAATGAGCCAATCTCCCCAAAGCATGCATGCATTAATGCCTGTGCACACAGACACAACAGACACACACACACATGCACACATGTACACACACACACACACACACACACACACACACACACACACACACACACACACACACACACACACACACGCACACACACGCACACACACACACACACACACACACACACACACACACGCACACGCACACGCACACACACAGATACACACACACATGCATGTGCACACAAGCACACATATAGGTTCATAAGTTCATAGGAATGGACTAAACTAACAACCTCTGGGGCCTTTATAAGCCTAGCCACGCAACCCAAATGTATCCCATGGGCTATTTTGTCTTAGAGATTATTTTCAGGGGTGTATGGTAGTTAGACATGATTTAATAGCTGCCTCTGTCCATCACTGACATAGGTGTCAGATGAGGGGAACATTTCTGATTTCCCATCCATTGATCCAAGTTACGTTTGAATAGGTATAGTGAAGAACTCTTTTTTTTCATGGATGTGAAATCTTTTCCAGAGAATGGGAACTTTTTGAGATGCTTACCTGTCTCACCAACATGTTCTATTTAAAATCACAAGTGAGGTTTAAATCCTTGGATCTAGTAGTTCTGATGCTGTTTATTTTGTGGATATGCAAAAGGTCCATCAGTGCTGGATCCCAGGATGCATTGTATGCCAGGCATAAATTCCCTTTCAGCAGTCAGTCGGAAACAGATTATAGGGATTGGTCTTTGAAGTGATCTCCCTATGGCATTATGTTTACATCTAGTATTCTTTTTGTAAGTAAGCACTATGGACGTTCTAGTTTTTGCATGTGTCTGGTCAGGCACATATCAAATAGAGTGCTGTACTCAATGCTGAGTCTGAGAGGGCTTAGTATAGTGACACAATGACTTCCTTGGGCCTAGATGCCATGTCCACACTTATAAGTTGAGTAACAAAGAATGATTTTCTCACTATATTAGACACATGTTGGTTGAAAGTCAGGTTACTATCCCCAAATCCCTGATTAGTATGTCTACTTTTAGGGGATGTTTCACTGATGAGGTATAACCCCACACACACATACACACTCATGGACTTGTACACATGCATGTGTTCAAACATATGAAAAGCATGTGCCACAGTTTTTAGGAGGGCACTGAATCATCTCCCTCCAGTAAACATGCACGCACACACACACACACACACACACACACACACACACACACACACACACACACGCACATACATGCACAAAAAATGTGCTTCCATGGTGTAATGGTAGCACTCTACACTCTGAATCTAGTGATCTGAGTTTATATATCAGTGGAGCCTGGAACATTCTGAGTTTGGCATTCAGGTGAAGTGATATGATCATTCCACTGTATTTGGCACTTATTGCAACATTTATTGAGTATAATACCTCCTTTCAGTATGTACCTGACCAAATACCTGCCACAACTTAAATGTCCACAGTGCTTTCTTTCCAAGAAAATCAAGGTCCTAAAATTATAAAACATACACTTTCACAACCATGTCCCTCTTTTCGGTTTCCTACAGACTACCGAAGGGTGATCTTTACCTTGATAATAGAGCCACAACTAACTGCATATTACCAGACTAAATGCACATCTGTAAATTCAGTGGTGGCATAAACACCTGCTCAGGAAATCTCACTGTTTTCTGCAACATATCCAGAACATGTTGGAGGGAATACCACTTCTTTGGAATCAACTTCCTCTCCACATAAAGCAAAGTGCATTTCTTACACTTTTGAAGTGGAATCTGGATTGATGGATGGGAAATCACATGCTCATCCCTTGTTTAGCACCTTTGTCCTTAATGGATAGGGGTAACATTTAAATGTCTGCTAGGCTCTGGGCTATTCATACTTAATGTAAGGGGTCCTGGGTTCTTCATACCTAAAATATAAGGGCTAAAAACTTCTTAGGAATGCATGGGTAGGCTTTTAATGACCATCATGGACCAATACCTTAGAAAATACTTTATTGGTGTGTGTTTGGTCAGCCCCCCCCCCAAAAAAAAAATAATAATTAATAAAATGTAAAAGTACACAACATTTTTAGACTTGACTGAGCCTCCCCTAAAAGAGTTGCTGGCTTCCTTAGCAAGTCTGCCCTCACTGGGAAATACTTGCATCAGATATTATTATCTGGCTTTAAAAATCTACCATAGAAATTATGAAAAGTAGGGATAAAGCCCAGAAATGCTGGATCAGTTCCAAAACTCCTTCCAACCTTATCCATTATAAACAGCTTCAAAGCCAAGCCAAAAAAACTTACCTGCCTAGACAAGCAACAATACTTCTGGAACTTACAGAAAAATAATCCCAAACTTTTCTGGTCTTCTATTAATAACCTCTTACACCCTGATACAAAATCTAATCCTTGTCCATACCCTAACATGCCACCTGACCTTATCACCTCTAAATTCAACTCCTACTTTGTTGATATTATAGCCAGCCTTACTACTTCCTTTTCCTCAGCCCTACCAACCAACCATATCTCTATATTTACCTCCTCTCCTTCACCATCACAAAATCTCTCGAGTCCAAATATCCCTACTCAAAACTGCATTAAGGAACCTCCCCCATCTAGAATTCAATCTCTCCCCTATCTCTTCATCCTTTATTAAAACACTCCTTCAGAATATAAAGCCCTGTTCTAACTCTGCCGACAGTATTCCTGCCAAATTCCTCAAGATTGCTGCCGATGTAGTAGCTTATCCAATTAGTATCCTTATCAACAAGTCCATGCAGGAGTCTTACGCCCCGCTGTCTTTGGAAAAAAGCTATTATCCTTCCTCTTCATAAAGGTGGCCCTTCCACTGATATCTCAAACCTTCGACCCATTGCTATTCTATCCCCTTTCTCCAAAATACTGAAAAAATGTGTCCAAAAACTACTCATTCGTCACCTTCTAAATAATAACATCCTCTCACCAACCCAATATGGATTCTGTCCAGGGCACAGTACATCTACTGCCCTGATCTCCTTCTTGGATATTATTAACAAAGCCCATGACTTGGGCCATACTGTATCAGCTCTCTTTCCAGATTTGGCAAAAGCATTCAATACTATATCCCATGCCATTCTCCTGTCTCAACTCTCACCAGTAGGATTACCCTCTCAGTCTCTTAACTGGTTTAAAAGCTATCCCTCAGATAGGCAACATGCTATCAAATGGCAAAACTCTATTTCTCCCTTCCTTCACAACCTTATAGGTGTTCCGCAAGGCTCAATTTTAGGACCTCTTCTATTTCATATATTCCTAAATAATCTTCACCAAACTATTCCACATGCCTCCCTAGTACAGTATGCTGATGATTCGACCATAATTTGCTCTGCACCTAACCCAGTCACTCTGCAACAAATGACTCAAACAGCATTCTCTAGAGTAGAAATCCTGGCTCCACAAAAAAAAACATCTTTCTCTAAATGCCAAAAAAAAACTAAACGTATGCTGTTTACTCCCAAAAGAAATATAGCATTCAACATAGAAGATTTCAACATACTCTCTAAACTCTATTTGAACAAGTAGCCAGTACCAAATTATTAGGAGTCATAATAGATGAAAACCTAAAGTGTGACCTGCACATCCAATCCAATATTAATAAAACCCATAACAAACTAGGGCTTCTGTATAGGCATAGCAGGTTTCCTTAGCATCTAAACAAGCTTTAGCACTCTCCTATCTTCTACCATCTTTAACCTATGGTACACCCCTGTTAATTAATCTGCAGTCTTCCCTGAAACTTAAACTAGAATCCTGCTACAACAAGAATGCCAAATTTGCCACAGATAGCCGCCACTCCTCCCATCACTGTATTGCCTTAAGAAAACTACAATGGCTCGAATTCCTGCATTACCTATTACACATGCAGCTTACCACCTCACATAAACTTATCTACAAACCACAAGACTGTTCCACCCTTAGCTCCCTACTTGCACCTTACTCCCCTCTTAGGTCACTACGATCAGAACACCAACACTTACTCCAAGTTCATAAACCTAACCTACCTGCAGGTAGACTATTATATTCCTGGATCATTGCCAGATTATGGAATAACTTCCCTTCCTCTATACACAGTGAACAACATCCCTCTAACTTCAAAACTGCCTTACATAATCACCTCCTCTCTAATCACATATGTAACTGCACAAATACACCTCCTACAACCCATGAAGCCATCACTTGTCCTTTTCTCCCTTTCAGTCTCAGCTTTGCTTCTATGCATTTGTAGCCTCTCTAACCATCTTGTATTGCTCTTACACTTTTAGCCTCTCTAATTATTCTATCTCTCGCTCTATATCTTAACTAGAGATAGCCTAAATTAAATTAAAATTTTTAGCATTCTTATTGACTGAGAATGTTTAAACTGATTCCTCCTGATACTAGCTATTATTCCTTTTGTAACTACTTCATATCTAAACTTCCACTGAAACTTTGTAATTCCAACAAACTTATTTGTATCTTATTTTCAAATCAATTGCTTGTGCCAAAGATCCGTAGTGCCTGACTACATGACTATCGTAGAACTCACTCACTGTAAGTTGTTCCTATGGATATTCTGGATTTTTGCTTTTTATGTTGTGTCACATTGTAATATTGTATTTAAATTATTTGTCTTGGAGCTTTTCTCCCCGGGCCTCCACTGAAAATGGGATCACTCTGGCCCAGTGGACTTTCTCGGTAAACAAATGCCAATAAATAAATAAAAAAAAGAAAATAAATCCTCTTAGTTATTTGGTTCTACTTGAAAAAATGTGGAGGGAGAGTAAGGCTCATAGAACTGGAATCACATTGATGTTTATGTTTCAGAAAACAGGAGCTGAACAAGTCGAGGAGGATTTGAAAATTGCTTGTCAAACCAATGGCAAAAGGTCAGAAATAATATCACCGACCAAACTGAAAGTGTGTAAAAATGTTGCACTTTATTGCAGGCCAAGAGAGAACTTTAATGTGGAAGAAAGAGACATAAGGAAATTACAGATGCTATTCAAAGATACCCCTAGCAAGACATTTAGCAGCTTTTCCTGTTAATATATTTATGCATTTATGTTAGCTGTAGTACAAATGAAGACAACTGAATATAGGAATGTTCACTGAATAACATTTCTCTGAAACTGCTTTAAGTGAATGTGACTCATTAAAGGCTTATCAGTAGAAAATGCATCGAAAGCACACGATTACGATTATTTTGTGGGAGGAACAAAGTCAAATCTGCACTAATGAATGAATCCATTTGTTTACGGAAATCTAAGACTGTAATGTATGCAGACTGTTTAATTAAACTAGATTTATTATGTTTGTTAATATTTTTTAATAACTTTGAGTATGTATAGCTGTAGAGCTAGATATGGTCTATAATGTGATAAATGGCAGCACCTATGTTTGGGCCAGTATAGTAATGCAAACTAATTAAAATGAGTATTGAAAAAAAAAAACATTTAAGAAAAACATCTGTAGAATCCTGAATGCTAAACTCTGAACTGCATGAAGCAATACTAGTATTCATGACATTATAGAAAAAATATCATTACTTGGTACATGCAATCTTTTTGGAACTGTGGGTATTCTTCAACAGAACATATGTAGCTATGATTAAAGATCTGTAAGACAAGCTAATGTGCGAATTCAGTGAAATAAGTGATGCTTTCGCGTATTAATTTTGACAAATTATACAGTAAGTTAAAACTGAGAGTAAAACACATTAAGAAAAGTGGTTTATTTGTAGAAAACACTAGAACATTAAGAAAGCAATACTGGCATTAGATTTATAAAACCAAATAGCCAGTGTATTACTTATTTCATGACCGACTATTATAAGTACTTGAAAAAAGGAAAAGTTCGTTAAGGCATACAATAGCAGGTTATCAGTAACAGCAGCTATTCAAGCTTCTGATTAATGTGCTTCTTCACAAGTGCATTTCTAACCATGTCCTTTTGTTCTGACTTTATGGAGGGCTGAAGTAAGGTGTGCATGTGTTCTTTTTAAATTGTGTTTTGTTATTTATAGCACTGCGAGCCTCTGTAACATGCGTCGCCTCAACACAGACTACAATGCACATGTTGCTTGTATGTCTTTGAATGGTGTGTATTTTGCTGTAATCTGCTTGCTTAAATGACTATTCAGTAACAGTAAACACAATAATTACATTGCACTGTGGAAGAATCTGTGCTTGTTGACATAGTAAGCGCTGCATTATTTATTCTTCCCTGTTCATTTTATTTTGCATGAAGTTACAGCGGTAAAGGACATTACCATGGAAGAGGAATTTGGCCATTACTCCAGTTCCTCTTTCAGAACCAAGGTGATACAAAACTAATTTGGACTTCACACACCCATTTTTAGTTTACTATAATATCAGTTCATGATAGCATTAGGAAGTACACAGGGTTAGAAATCTGGTTACGATAATATGTAAGTACCGAAAAAAGGTGCTACTGAAGGTTGTTGGTTGAAGACATCATTATTTTATTTTCTTAATAAGGTAAATTGAGTTGTCAAATGAGGATTACAGATGTATTTCCTACCGTTGCTGAATAGTAAATTTAAAATTCTGGTAAAATACAGACCATTTGACTGATGTCAGTGATAGAATAGATGAGCCATCCTTTGCAGGTCTATTTTAAAGAAGGCAGAAAAAGTAATGTTGTTTAAAAGCTTTCTTAAAACAAATGGGAGAATCACATTATGCATTCTCATGAATTTTATGTTTATTTTTTGCACACTCAAATGATAATTTATACTACAAACTCTCAAGGATTTGGGGATAACATACCTTTGTAAATATTTTTAAAACTATCTGCATATCACCAACACATCCAGGGTTGACAAACTCCTGTCTGCCTGCCATCTTCTTTTAGATTGATAAGAGGAGTTAGTGCTACCACTTTCCCTTTAAATCTATACTTTTGTGCTAGCAGGATAACTGATTGTCACAGTCTGAAAAAAGTTAAAATTGCCATCTTAGAAATAAACAGCAGCAGGTATGGCACGTATTAGAAGCCTGTGATACAGTCTAATGCAGATTGTCAAATATTATTAATGCCACTACTACTACTTCTAAACCATTGCTTTTAGTGATACTATTATTACTTTTGCAATTATTACTCTTACTGTTAGTGATACCTCTACTGCTGCTACTATTACTAGTACTCCTATTAATACAAGTACTAGTACTGCTGCTGATGGCTACTATTATGTCTATGACTGCAGATAGTATTACTGCAGTCGTAGAAATAACAGTAGCTATCACAGCAGCACTTTAAATGCCACTGCTGCTATCACTACTACAAGCACTACTACTACTGATATTGCTAATACTTTCACTAATGCTATTGCTACTAGTACTAGTACTATTGCTAGTACTGTTTCTATTGCTATTGCTATTACTGCAAGTACTACTACTGCTTCTGTTAGTGCTGCAACTATTGTTACTAGTATCACTGCTACAACTGCTACCAATAGTAGTGTTAGCACTAGTACTATTACTGTGCTACGGATATTACTATTGCTACTACTACTACTGATGGCAAGCTGCAATGAACAGAGCTGGCATTATACTGCTGAAATTAAGTCATGTGGAATTGCCAAAAATGGAGACGAAAGGGTAGAAATGGATAGGAAAGAGAGTATATTAGGAGGATGGAAGAGTGGATAGATGGAAATGAGAAGGTCAAATATAATTGCAGCAATAATATAAGGACCAAATGAGGATAAAATGATGATTGATGATGTATAATAATATCAATAAAATGGGTGTTTGGAGAATATTGGAAACATTTCAATGTGGTCCTAGAGGTAGATAAAGAGAGGTTGTTTGGTAAGTAATAATTTAATGTAGGCTTTCAGAAGTTCTTATTGTGGGGGATGCTGAAGTTAGAGGTTATAGATGCATGGATGCTTTTGGGAAAAGAAGGAGGCTACTAGTTCTCAATGGATGAGATGTGGGAAAAGACTAGTTTAGACAGAATATTAGTAGAGAGAGTGATGACAGATTAGATAATAAATTAATAAATGAAAAAGAGCTTTCATAGCATAGGGGATACTAGTAGCACTGAAGGTTGAGATGGAAATTGAGGCAAGGCAGCAGTGGAATCCAGGTCAGTAGTGGGCTGCAAGGCAAACTGAGTGCTTAGAAGAAACGGTATGGCAGGTGACGGACAGAAAGGGAAGGAAGGAGGTGGTGTAATAACTGAAGAATAACGCAGAGTTGAAGCGACATGTCTAGGAAGAAAAATGATACAAAGAGACATAACAACATGGGGAGGAAGCAAGCTGACAGTTTTGGGGGCAGGTTAAGGAGGTTCTGGGAAAAGATAAAAACAAGGGATGGAAGATTAGTGGAACATATTGAAGACTTAGGACTCAGTTAAAAAGTGAAATGATTTTAAAATGAAAATGGACAAGTTGGAAAAGGAGTAAAGTAGTGGGGGAATGGAAGTTGATGTTAAATTGTTGTTGGAAATTAAAACATCAGAAAAGAAAGCTTGGATTAAGGAAATTAAAATTAAAAGAGGTAATGGGGAAGTTAAAAGAGGTGATGGAGACCTAATTTGAAAGAGGGAAGGGATGAGTGGAGTTTAGGAGTTTTGAATAGAATTTATACACTACTGTTAAGGGTATTAGAGCAGGTTTTGGGAAAAGGGGATTTTGATACTCCACCAAAGTCAACATGAGATTAGATGGTGTTATTTGCCTCAATGGGGTGGTAATGGTAATCAGATATTTGAAGGTTGTAAGGCAAAGGGTCCCTGATCAAGAAGGTGGGACTGTAAATAAAGGAGAGGATTACTGCAATTTGTTAAATCAAATTCTGGTCCAGAAAGAATGGTAAGACATAGCACATGAAACTACAGTGATCTTGTTATATTAAGAAAGAGGAAGAAAGAAGATTCTAGCAATTTCAGTCCATTTTTTGTGAAATTCTTATGCTGAAATTCTTGCTAGGTTCTTGGCTAAGCATTTGGAACAGCTCTTACTGCATATAACTGTACAAAAACATATAGTATTTCTGAGAGGTAAGGCACAATTAATTTTTTAAATAGGCAGAACTGCATGGAAAGAGGAGAACAAAAGTGGTATTAATATATACATAAAAGTGTTTGACAGAATCAGTTGGGAATGTTTATTTGAAATGTTACGAAAAGCTTTAAGGGGAGTAAGATAGTTGCATAGTGCACAAACATTACATAAGAAGCCATGGATTAAGATATAAGGATTTTGGTTAATGAGTGGAGATCAGACATGTTGTTATAGAGAGCTATAAGGTAAGAATGTCCACATTTCCCATATTTGTTTGTAAAAGAAATGAGTATCTTGTACAAGAGAAGGAGAAGGAGGATGTTGAAGGATAGGACCATTTTTTGGAGGTAAAGAGACCATGGTCTGTTTTGAAAATAAATAAATGATATTTCAGAAAGTGGATAGGCAATTACCATTAATTATTGAAATTTTAAGAAGGTTAAAGATAAACTGGGTTTATGAATTCAGTTAAGGTATTTGTTGGTGCTTAAAGTGGGAGGAGAAATATGTGAAAAAGGATGCATACCTTGGTCATATGTGGGATGAGAAATATTTAGGACTAAGGTTGTATGATACGGTAGAGGTGAATAAAGCTATGGTATTACTGCATGGGATGTATATGGGATACCATGAAGAGATAAATTCTAAAACCAAGACATTTTTGGAGATTCTGAAAAAAAATTGTCATTTGGGTGGAAAGGAAAGTAATGAAGAATTTCTAGAGTGAGAACTGTTGGTTGCTAGGAAAAAAAGAGGATGGGGGCTTCTGTGCTTTAAAATGCATGCAACAACCATTAACATACTAGAAATACTCAAGAGTTAAGAGAATTCAGATCTTGGATGGGTGGGTTAATTGTGAACTACGAGAAATAGGAGTCAGAGGTATGTTTTGAATTAAATGGAAAAAAGCTACTGATGAGATTGTTGTAGGAAGGAGAAAGCTGGGGTCTGAGATGCATAAACTACCATTCAGTTTAAGGCTCAAATGAGGAAAATGGAACTTGTTGAAGAAAACCTTGGAAAAGTTAGGGGTCGCCACAGCAGAACTCTGGTCCGCTAATGATTGGCAGTAGATTTTTACAGTGCCGAGGTGCCAGCCCAACGCCCAACCTTCAATGAAGGAAGAGGAATTTGGCGATTACTCCAGTTACTCTTTCAGAACCAAAGTGATATAAAACTAATTTGGACTTCACACACCCATTTTTAGTTTACTATAACGTCGGTTCACAATAGCATCAGGAAGTACACAGGGTTAGAAATCTGGTTGCGATAATACGTAAGTACCGAAAATTATTTTATTTTCTTAATAAGGTAAATTGAGTTGTCAAATGAGGATTACAGATGTATTTCCTACCATTGCTGAAGAGCACATTTAAAATTCTGGTAAATACAGACCATTTGACTGATGTCAGTGATAGAATAGATGAGCCATCCTTTGCAGGTCTATTTTAAAGAAGGCAGAAAAAGTAATGTTGTTTAAAAGCTTTCTTAAAACAAATGGGAGAATCACATTATGCATTCTCATGAATTTTATGTTTATTTTTTGTACACTCAAATGATCATTTATACTTCAAACTCTCAAGGATTTGGGGATAATATACCTTTGTAAATCTTTTTAAAACTATCTGTATATCACCAACACATCCAGGGTTGACAAACTCCTGTCTGCCTGCCATTTTCTTTTAGATTGATAAGAGGAGTTAGTGCTACCACTTTCTTTTTAAATCTATACTTTTGTACTAGCAGGATAACTGACTGTCACAGTCTAAAAAGTGTTAAAGGTGCCATCTTAGAAATAAACAGCAGCAGGTATGGCAAGTATTAGAAGCCTGTGATACAGTTTAATGCAGATTGTCAAATATTATTAATGCCACTACTACTACTTCTAAACCATTGCTTTTAGTGATGCTATTTTTACTTTTGCGATTATTACTCTTACTGTTAGTGATACCTCTACTGCTGCTACTATTACTAGTACTCCTATTACTACAAGTTCTAGTACTGCTGCTGTGATGACTACTATTATGTCTATGACTGCATATAGTATTACTGCAGTCGTAGAAATAACAGTAGCTATTACAGCAGCACTTTAAATGCCACTGCTGCTATCACTACTACAAGCACTACTACTACTGATATTGCTAATACTTTCACTAATGCTATTGCTACTAGTACTAGTACTATTGCTAGTACTGTTTCTATTGCTATTGCTATTACTGCAAGTACTACTACTGCTTCTGTTAGTGCTGCAACTATTGTTACTAGTATCACTGCTACAACTGCTACCAATAGTAGTGGTAGCACTAGTACTATTATTGTGTTGCTGATATTACTACTGCTACTAGTACTGATACTGCTATTACTATTGCTGCAGCTTTTACTATACAGCTAATAATAACAGTAGTAAAAATAATAAAAGCTGCAATAAATAGAGCTGGCATTATACTGCTGAAATTAAGTCATGTGGAACTGCTAAAAATGGAAACGAAAGGGTAGAAATGGATAGGAAAGAGAGTATATTAGGAGGATGGAAGAGTGGATACATGGGAATGAGAAGGTCAAATATAATTGCAGCAATAATATAAGGACCAAATGAGGATAAAATGATGATTGATGATGTATAATAATATCAATAAAATGGGTGTTTGGAGAATATTGGAAACATTTCAATGTGGTCCTAGAGGTAGATAAAGAGAGGTTGTTTGGTAAGTAATAATTTAATGTAGGCTTTCAGAAGTTCTTAATGTGGGGGATGCTGAAGTTAGAGGTTATAGATGCATGGATGCTTTTGGGAAAAGAAGGATGCTACTAGTTCTCAATGGATGAGATGTGGGAAAAAAACTAGTTTAGACAGAATATTAGTAGAGAGAGTGATGACAGATTAGATAATAAATTAATAAATGAAAAAGCTTTCATAGCATAGGGGATACTAGTAGCACTGAAGGCTGAGATGGAAATTGAGGCAAGGCAGCAGTGGAATGCAGGTCATTAGTGGGCTGCAAGGCAAAGTGAGTGCTTACAAGAAATGGTATGGCAGGTGACAGACAGAATGGGAAGGAAGGAGGTAGTATAATAACTGAAGAATAACGCAGAGTTGAAGCTACATGTCTAGGAAGAAAAATGATACAAAGAGACATAACAACATGGGGAGGAAGCAAGCTGACCATTTTGGGGGCAGGTTAAGGAGGTTCTGGGAAAAGATAAAAACAAGGGATGGAAGATTAGTGGAACATACTGAAGACTTAGGACTCAGTTAAAAAGTGAAAGGATTTTAAAATGAAAATGGACAAGTTGGAAAAGGAGTAAAGTAGTGGGGGAATGGAAGTTGATGTTAAATTGTTGTTGGAAATTAAAATATCAGAAAAGAAAGCTTGGATTAAGGAAATTAAAATTAAAAGAGGTAATGGGGAAGTTAAAAGAGGAGATGGAGACCTAATTTGAAAGAGGAAAGGGATGAGTGGAGTTTAGGAGTTTTGAATAGAATGTATACACTACTGTTAAGGGTACTAGAGCAGGTTTTGGGAAAGGGGATTTTGATACTCCACCAAAGTCAACATGAGATTAGACAGTGTTATTTGCATCAGTGGGGTGGCAATGGTAATCAGATATTTGAAGGTTGTAAGGCAAAGGGTCCCTGATCAAGAAGGTGGGACTGTAAATAAAGGAGAGGATTACTGCAATTTGTTAAATCAAATTCTGGTCCAGAAAGAATGGTAAGACATAGCACATGAAACTACAGTGATCTCGTTATATTAAGAAAGAGGAAGAAAGAAGATTCTAGCAATTTCAGTCCATTTTTTGTGTAATTCTTATGGTGAAATTCTTGCTAGGTTCTTGGCTAAGCATTTGGAACAGTTCTTACTGCATATAACTGTACAAAAACATATAGTATTTCTGAGAGGTAAGGCACAATTAATTTTTTAAATAGGCAGAACTGCATGGAGAGAGGAGAACAAAAGTGGCATTAATATATACATAAAAGTGTTTGACAGAATCAGTTGGGAATGTTTATTTGAAGTGTTACGAAAAGCTTTAAGGGGAGTAAGATAGTTGCATAGTGCACAAACATTACATAAGAAGCCATGGATTAAGATATAAGGATTTTGGTTAATGAGTGGAGATCAGACATGTTGTTATAGAGAGCTGCAAGGTAAGAATGTCCACATTTCCCATATTTGTTTGTAAAAGAAATGAGTATCTTGTACAAGAGAAGGAGAAGGAGGATGTTGAAGGACAGGACCATTTTTTGGAGGTAAAGAGACCATGGTCTGTTTTGAAAATAAATAAATGATATTTCAGAAAGTGGATAGGCAGTTACCATTAATCATTGAAATTTTAAGAAGGTTGAAGATAAACTGGGTTTATGAATTCAGTTAAGGAATTTGTTGGTGCTTAAAGTGGGAGGAGAAATAAGTGAAAAAGGATGCATACCTTGGTCATATGTGCGATGAGAAATATTTAGGACTAAAGTTGTGTGATACAGTAGAGGTGAATAAAACTAGGGTATTACTGCATGGGATGTATATGGGATACAGTGAAGAGATAAATTCTAAAACCAAGACATTTTTGGAGATTCTGAAAAAAAATTGTCATTTGGGTGGAAAGGAAAGTAATGAAGAATTTCTAGAGTGAGAACTGTTGGTTGCTAGGAAAAAAAGAGGATGGGGGCTTCTTTGCTTTAAAATGCATGCAACAACCATTAACATACTAGAAATACTCAAGAGTTAAGAGAATACAGATCTTGGATGGGTGGGTTAAGTGTGAACTACGAGAAATAGGAGTCAGAGGCATGTTTTGAATTAAATGGAAAAAAGCTACTGATGAGATTGTTGTAGGAAGGAGAAAGATGGGGTCTGAGATGCATAAACTACCATTCAGTTTAAGGCTCAAATGAGGAAAATGGAACTTGTTGAAGAAAACCTTGGAAAAGTTAGGGGTCGCCACAGCAGAACTCCGGTCTGCTAATGATTGGCAGTAGATTTTTACAGTGCTGAGGTGCCAGCCCGATGTCCAACATTCAACGAAGGCACACCCATTTATGCATGTCTTTTGAATGCCACTTGACTGTGGGGAGGACATGCAGATGCCACACAGAAGGTGCTCCAGCCGAGAATCAAACAGCAGAACCTCTTGCCGTGAGGCGACAATGCTACCACTGCACCACCGCGGCTAAAACTTTGGAAAATTGAAAATGTAAAATGTTATACTAAGTGGAAAGATTTCTGAATTACTAGAGTTTAAATATTTTATTTATTTAACATTTGTTTACCGGGAGAGTCCAACTTGGAACAAAGCCAATTTTTAGGCCCGAGGAAAATGCTCCAGATGTATGTCTTTGTAATGTTGGAGGAAACCACATGAATGCAGACGCCACACAGAAGGCACCCCAGCTGAGAATCGAAGTCGAAAACCTTCTGCTGTGAGGTAACAGCACTACCTCTGCACCACTGAGTCATCTACAATTAAAAAAATGTAATTAATGGTGGATGTTTGCAATAGGATGGGTTTTATTAAAGAAACATGAACTGGCCTTAGCAGAAAGAAAGTACTGTAAAGTACAGTACAGTAGTTTTTTTTTGGGGGGGGGGTAGTGGTAGAGAACAGAGCAAAGAGTTAGACCAAGAAAGATTTACAAATATCTGAGGTGACCAGAAAGGGAAGAAATGACTGAAAAATGAAGAAGAAATTAATACCATAAAGTAAGAAATGGGAATAAAACAATGTTTGGGAATATATTCTTGAGAAATGTAGAAAGAAAGTTTTATCTGTGGCCTAGTAGGAGATGTGAATTTGAGGTTTTTGCACAGATGGTGCTGAACATAGGTGTGGGTAAAATAAGAAGGCTGGTGGCCTGATGACAGTTGATGCAGGTATGGACCAAAAATACATCTTCATATGTGGTAGGAGTGTAGAATAGTTCAGAAAATGTGGAATAAGACCCTTGAAAGTTGAAAGATAGCTTATTGTAAAGAAGGAGAGAAGAGAAGACTTGCACTTTTTACTGCAGGTAAAAGGTAGACATTGGATAAGTGATTAGAAAGTTTGATGAAAACAGCAGGCACTACAAGTCAGATTGATCAGGGATGGAAGAATGGCATAGCAGAAATATGGGGACTTAAAGAACTGGTGAACTGATCGGTAAAGATATGGTCAGGGTCTAAGAAAATGGTATCAAGCACAACGCAAACAGAGCAGGAAAACTGTCAGCAAGTAAAGCTAGATCAAAACAATGAAAAGGACCAGTATCCAAACACCAAATGATGTAATAAAGTTAATAAAACCTCTAGCGCCTTGGCAGCAGCCTTCAAAGGAGAATACAAAACACACTGCTAAAACACAAATTTATACTTTAAAACTAATCGAATAATTACTCATTAAACAATCAATTTAAATTAATCAAATTAAAACTTTCCAATTACACTCTGCATTGATACCAGTAGGGGTCAGTGTACCATATTTTAATACAAACAAAGATTCTTTATAAAGAAGCTTTTTTCTTTATGTCAGAATTAAATCTATTAACAGGTATATGCTCAAAAATTGTACCCTGTAAACCTTCTGGATTTCCATTGTGATACCCCTTGAAATGCATAGCAAGAGGGCTCTCAAGCTTACCACGTTTAATGTCCCTGATGTATTCTTGAACTCTAAGCTTGAAAGCCCTCTTGCTCTCACCTATATAAAACATTCCACAAGGCCATTTCAATGTATAAGTAACACCTTCTGTGTTACAGGATAAAACTCCATTTACATTAAAAACACATTCCATTAATATATGCAAATGTCCTGGTAATATATTTACACATGATACATTTATCACAAGGAGAAGTACCTAATGCACTAGGAATTGTACAGTGGATATAAAAAGTGTATATATCCCTGTTAAAATGCCAGGTTTTTGCCAAGTCTTATTATCAGCAAGGCTGGAAAGATTTACTCTTAGAATAGCAAGTTATTGAATAGAATATATAAAGTAGAAAAGATAAATAGATGATAGAACGAATAAGTACCATGAAAAAAATAATTACCACAGCTTTTCCTTATCCCATTGGTTTATGACAATTGGACCTAAAGAGTTTGTCAAGGTTCCTGATCTATTTATTTTCATTTCGAAAAGAAAAGGACGTGACAGGGTATAGGACAGCAGGAATTCATATACTGAAACCAGAACTTCTTAAGTGAATCTGTCAGTGACGAATGACACTATGAGCATGGTGGGACCTTTGATAGGACTAATGCAAATCCATGCAATCAGGATGCTCATCCTGGTATTTGACAGGCATATTTCCTTTATTCTCAAATGAGACAGAAAAAGAGTTAATGTTTTAATATGAAATAGAAATGGCTACCGGAAAATTGTACTCTCTATGCAAAGCTATCACTATGTCACTGAGTTGATGTGGCGCATTATCTCACCTGCTTTACTGATTATGATTTATTTTTTTCAAAAACACTTTATTTTGTTTTCATTAAAAATGTATGTAAATGTACATATAACAAATACAATACAACAATAACAAAACTATTTACAATATTTACATTCATCATGATAAACAATCATTTATCCATGAGAAGTTATCAGTATTTATTCCAAAGGTTTTCCAATTTTTGCCATGCTATTTTTTATGAGTAATGTTATGAGTTCTATAACAAATAGTTTGCAGTTCTTTTTTTACAAAAAACATTTGCTAAAGTAATAAAAATCTTTAAGCATCAAATCTTGTTTACTTTTCCAGTTTAAAGTAATAACTTTTCTGGTAATTGCAAGAAATGAACAGAGTAACTGAATCTGAGATTTAGGTATAGGAACATTGAATAGGATTAGTGAGTTAGAAATACAGCATTTACAAAATGTCTGAAGTCTTTCCAGTATTGAGCAACATTTCTACATTCAATGAACATGTGAATCTAGTTAGCCTCTAGTAATTCATCACATTTCCAACATTTACTTTCACTGTTTTTGAGTATAAGATATATTTTATGTGGAGTATACAAACTCCTATTCATAAATTTCCATGTATACATTCTCCAATATATTGAAAAAGAGGTATCATATGTAGAATTCAATAACAATTGTTTGTGTTCATCAGATATTTGTTCTCCATTAATCTTAACATAGTAACTCAAAAAATCTGAGTCAAACTTTAGAGTGTCTTCTCTAAGTATCTTATAGATAGGTGAGATACTTAATTTTTGATTATCTGTATTTTCAAGACACCGAATAAAAAGTTGAATCAAACTAGGTATAGATTCAGTCTCTAGGTTGATTGATATTTTCATTTTGTTTTCTATAAACTGCCATAATGAGTGAATAAACAACCAACTGTCTTGACTATTATCAAAACTACATAGAAGAGAGTTTAGTGGTTTAATACTCTTTTCAATAAACTGATGCCAGAATATCAAGTTATTCTCCTTTAATTTTTGCATCACATTGATGTTGAAAGAATCTAGGCAATCAGGGGAGTATGCTATGGGAATATAACAAACAGAAATTGTTTAATGTTGTAATTACAATCAATTATATTTTTAAAGTTATTAAATATTTGATTAATGCCATAAGAAAAATGATCAAACTTCTTATTAAATAAACAAAATTCATATTAAAAAATAATGAACTCTGCTTATTCCAGATTGTTCCTTAAAGTGATTTTCTATAGTTCTGACATAAGTTATATAGGTTCATAGGTAGGTACTAGGCTATTGGCCTTGGGGCCTATATAAGCCTAGCCAAAAAGGTTCTCTGGCTTTTGCCACCCAAGAAAATTATTTTCCTGTTCCCCTGTCAATCGGTGCCATAGAAGTGATCCCCAGGGTGAATTTTCTATTTCCCATCCAGTCATCGAGGTTTTTCTTAAAGAGGTCCAATGAGGAGCTTTTCTTGACATGAATGGGTAGTTTGTTCCAGACTATCGGAAGTCTCTGGGACAGGAATTGATCCCTCCAGCATGTTCTGTTTATTGTAGTGACAAGGTTTAGGTTTCTAGAGTGTGTGGTTCAGAGAGATTGGGATTTCTTTAAGTGTAGCATGTCCAACAGCTCTGGGTTTGACATAGCTTTGTATGTTAGGCAGAGATCGCCTCTGAGTAGGTGATATGTGAAAGAGTAGAGCTGGAGTTTTTTGAGATGGTCTGCGTATGGCATCTGTTTGAGGCTGGTAATCCTCTTAGTGAGGTATTTCTGTGGCTTTTCCAATTGTTGTAGGTGTCTTGTGAGATACATGCCAAATGGGCCATTGTACTCTATAATGGGTCTGATGAGGGATGAGTACAGATGAACAATGACCTCCTTTTTTCTAGAGGAGAAATCTTTTGTGATGAGGTGTGCCACGTAGAAGGATTCCCTGACTACTGTGGCAATGTGGTTATCAAAGGAGAGACTACTGTTCACCTGTGTCCTGAGGTCACTTATCACACTTTCAGTGTTTAGTGAGCTACCACCTATGTGGTAGTTCATGGGTACCGAGTTTTTCCAAAAGGGGATGACAATGCACTTCCTGGCATTGAGCTTGAGGCCATGACTTTGACACCAAGCATCTGCCTCTATGCGGCCCTTTTGTCGACTGTCTACATCATTAGATGATTCTATTATGTGTCCCAGTTTGCAGTCATCTGCAAACTTTGTTAGCCAAAGACCTTCTGTATTGGTCTGCACTTCAGAGAAATAGATGCTGAACAGGAGAGTACCCATGACCGAACCCTGTGATACTCCACTCATCACTGGTCTGAAGCCGGACTTGGAGTTGGCTAATTTTACTGTGTGGGTTCTATCAGTGAGCCAGTTGACCACCCATATTGTGACATAGGGATTTATTCCCTGTTTAGTGAGTTTATGTATAATTCCAGAGTGGGGGATGATATTGAAAGGCTTGGCAAGGTCAAGATAGGCTGTGTGCACTGCTTTGCCCTCATCTACGGCTCTAGTGACTGCTTCAAAGAAGTCAATCAGGTTTAGTAGACATGCTCTACCTTTTAAAAACCCAAACTGAGTGGGGTCCAGGGTTTGGAGGTTACCTATGTCTTTGTTTGGGTCTACTTTAAAAGACCGAAACGACGATTCCCCGACACACGGAAAACGAAGACCAAACGACCGACAGGTAAGTTTATCGAAAGGGTGATTTGCCGACAGCGGAAAGACCGACAAGGGTAATGTGTGATCGCGACTCGGTAAGTGTGCGACAGTGACGGAGTTAGGAGCGGTCAGGTAAGTGTGCGATATTGTGGGATTTTGGGTTAGGCTGTGGGAAAGGTGAGTGTGTGTTAGTGTCGGAGTTAGGGTTCAGGTAAGGTAAGTGTGTGATAGTGAGGGACTGTAGTTTAGGGACGGGTTAAGTGAGTTAGGTTTAGAGTGCGGGTAGGGTGTGTGTGCGATAGTGACAGGCTTTATGTTTTTGGGTGGGTTAAATGAGTTAGGGTTAGGGTGCAGGTAGGTGAAGTGTGCGATAGTGTCGGACCTTGGGGTTAGGGGTGGGTTAAGTGAGTTAGGGTTAGGGTGCAGGTAGGTGAAGTGTGCGATAGTGTCGGACCTTGGGGTTAGGGGTGGGTTAAGTGAGTTAGGGTTAGGGTGCAGGTAGGGTGAGTGTGCGATAGTGTCGGACCTTAGGGTTAGAGTTTGGGTTAGGGCTAGTGGCTATTCTATGTAGTGTAATGTGTTGTTTACGTTCGGTGTGTCGGTGTAATGGTGTTCGGTGTTTTGCGTTGTCGGTTTTGTGTGTTGTCGGTTATCTGGTCTCGGTGATTTGTGTGTCGGCGAACTGGCTTGTCGGTCTTTCAAAGTAGACCCCTTTGTTTATAACGTCCAAGATGATACATTCCATGGCCTTGCAGACCAGGTTCATCAGGCTAATGGAGCAATAGTTTCCAGGGTCCATGGTGGCACCCCTTTTGTGGAGTGGGATAACCATCACTGTGCACCATTCAGTAGCACATAGCCTGAGGTGAGGCTATGATTAAACATGGTACTTAGGTGGGGCGAAGACTAAAACTGGTCTGTAACTGGGTCAGCACTCGGTTTTCACCTCTGACCCACAAAAAATAAAATAAAAATTAACAGACTTCAGCTGAGGAATATTAAATAAAAAACATTGATATTTAATGAACAAAGTAAGCACTTTCACGATCTGTAACTGATTGCTGCTTGAAGTCTGAAGAAGCGATTAGTTACGGATCATGAAAGTGCTTACTTTGTTCATCAAATATTGATGTTTTTTATTTAATATTCCTCAGCTGTGGTCTGTTCATTTTTATTTTATTTTTTGTTACTTAGGTGGGGTGCCAGTTCGTTCTGTAGTTCGTGCAGTACGCAGCCTGGGATGTTGTCTATTCCTATGGCTACTGTGTTCTTGGCTTTGGAAAGTGCAGTCTTTACTTTTTCATCCATAATTACAGGTGCTTTGCATTCTTCCAGTATTAAGATGGGCTCTTTGGAGGGTGAGAGGGGGGTAAAGTTAGCACTGAACCTATCTGTTAGGATGTTGGCAAAATCGGTTGGTTCAGTCTATTTAGTGCCATTGTGCTGTAGCTCAGAGCAGATCTGAGTATTGCCATTGAGATTCTTGACATAGCTGTAGAATGCTTTGTGATTGTCTTTGGAATCAGTAGCCATTTTATTTTCATAGCTGGCTTTGAAGGATTTTATGAGGGATCTCAGCTTCTTGCTGAGGCTGACCAGGGAGTTCCTCCAATCTTGGGCTTTTACTCTTTTTGCAACAGCTTCTTCCTTCTGTTGTAGAGTTTGTTTATGGCAGGAGACCACCAGATTGGCTTCCTTTCCTTGGAGGATAGCGTCTTGGTTCTGTTGGGGATGGCACTATCCATGCACTTGTGTATGTGCTTATACAGTGCATTTGTGCAAGATTCAGCAGTCATACCTCTATTTTCCATTTGCATGGATGTCGTGATGCTTGCCACTTCTGTCTTAAGAAGCATGAAGTTGGCTTTGGAGTAGGTTTGACAGTGGTTTCCTTAATGGGGATGGGATATGGATGTCTAGGGTGATTAGCTTGTGCTTGGATCTAACCAATCAGGTGGGAAAAATTTCTGTCTGACTCACATCTGAGTCTGTATCTCATGTATTGTTTTTCAGCCAGATATATAGGTAGGTGTGATCCAATGTAATATTACAATAATTATAACTGATTTGAAATAAATATCTAAGATAGGGAATGCTATCCCATTACTGTTCCAGGCTCTAATGTGCCATTTATATGCAATTCTAGGTTTTAAGGGGAACCATAAAAATGTAAGTAGCATGGAATTTTTTTTAATAAGTTTTTGGGAGGGGTAGTATCAATGACTGTATATAAAACAAAATTTTAGGTAAAATTATCATTTTAATTAAATAGAGACTATCCTCCATTGTGAAGAACATTTTATTCCATCTTTTGATTTGTTCACTTCTTCTTTCAGCTTTTCCCGGTTAGGGGTCACCACAGTGGATCACCTGTCCGCTCCTGATTGGCAGTGGAGTTTTATGGTGTCAAGTTGCCAGCCCGGCTCCCAACCTTCCACAGAAGGCACACACACACACTTAGGGCCAATTTTAGAGTGTCCAATCCACCTACAACATGTCTTTGGGATGTGGGAGGAAACCCACGCAACCACAGGGAAGACATACAGACTCCACCCCAGCCAACAATCGAACCGGAGAACCTCTTGCTTTGAGACGGCAATGCTAACCACTGCACCAACATGGCTGCCTAACGGTGGTTATTAAATTATTGTAGTTTAGTTTAACAAACTCTTTCCATGTACTCTTTATACTGACACCCAAATATTCTAATACATCATTCTCCCAATTAAACAGGCTATTCTCTCTTAGGTTTTTGTTGATCTTTTTGTTAATTAGTAATGTTTTGGATTTATTATGATTAAATGTAAGCTCTGAAATTCTTTTAAACTTGCTTAAGGTATTTATAACATCATGTGAAGAACCATCAATATCACCCAAAGTTAACAATATATCATCAGCAAATAATTGTATCTTAGGACAATAGTCCTTATTAATTTGAAAGCCTTTTTATATTTTGCTTGTTTCTGTTATATGTAGCAAAAAGTTCCATTGAAAGAGCAAACAATAATGGTGACAAAGGACAACCTTGTCTAGTTCCCTTGAGGATTTCTAGTGGTGAGGATTGACATGATCCGATTTTCACATAAGCTTGTGCCCCACTATAAATTTTCATCAATAAGTTGACAAAATGTGAGGAGAATTCATAACCAATCAGAATTCTTTGTAGATAAGACCAACTAATAGAATCAAAAGCCTTTTCTATATCTAGGCTGATAATAGTTAGTTGTCTTTTTGCATTTGCATGCTATATCTATTAATGATAGTAATTTAATAATGTTATCTTGCACTTTTCTATGAAGAATGAACCCTGATTGATCATTATGTATTAGATTAGGTAATATTTTCTTTATCCTATTAGTTAATATTGTCATGAAAATTGTATAATCAGTGTTTTGTAATTAAATTGGTCTATATGAATCACGAGATTTGGGGTCCTTACCTTGTTTTAATATGGGGGAGATAATTGAGTATTTCCATGATGGTGGTGTTATACATTTTTGCTTAACCATAGTAGAGGCACTCATCATTTTCTTTATTATATATTCAGGAAAAATCTTTTATAGTTCAGGAATTATTCCATCCAGTCCTGGAGCTTTATTATCTTTTAATGTTATTTGCTCTTTTGTTTCTGTTAGTGTTATTTGTTTATTTAATATGTTATTTTGTTGTATTGATGCCTTAGTAGTTATGTTTTCTTAAATAAAAGTATTTGTTACATTATCTGTCTCAAAAATGGTGTATTATTATTTATATCTTTATAGTAGTTTTTGAACACTTCTAATATGCCTATTAAATTAGACGTACTCTTAACTGAACCATCACTTTTATATTTATTCTCATTAATAAGATTTTGATTGTTTATTTTTTTTTTGGATCTTATCACTATTTTATGTAGATATTTAGGATTTACAGCATAAGATTGTAATTTCAATTTTTCCAGGTTTATGGCTACCTTATGATTCAGAACTTCTAAGTATTTTTGGTTTAACTTAGCAATTTCATTATGTGCTACTTTATTTGGTTTTGCATCCATTTTTATCTTGTCTATTTTTTTTTGTAAGTCTAAAATTTTTTTGTCCCACTCTATCCTTTTTTAAGGTACCAAGATTTTATTCTACCATATATAAACTTTAAAGGTGTCCCATAATATAGTATCAGTCACTTCACCATTATTGTTTGTTTCCATAAACATGTATATTTCTTTCATTATCCATTCCCTAAAGTCATTTAACTTAGTTATGTAAGCAGGAATTATCTGTAGAAATCTTAAATCATCTGTATGTGCAGTTAATGTAAAGTTTATAGTATTATGGTCTGAAAGTGGACGTCATTATAGATATGTCACTTATTTTAGAGTATATATTATTTGATACAAAGACCTTATCAATGTTTGTGTACCAAACTGATATGAATAGTGAGTATAGAATAAGGAATAATATTCTCTTAGACCATGTATATCTTTAAGGTTCATCTGGTTTGTAAAGTCTATTAACTTCTTGGCTTGAAATGTTAGTTTTATTTTACTATTTGTAGAAGTATCATTGCCTGATAATAGGCAGTTAAAATCACCTGTTGCCATAATTTCCCCTTTTGCATTTAAAGTAATCAGGTCTACATATTTGTCAACATATTTAGTAGTCAGACCTGGTATCAAGTATGTATAAATCAAAGCATAATGCTTTCTATTGATTTACAAAATAACCATGCTTAGCATCCCATCTTTATCTGAAATTATATTTATAATTCTTGGCATAGTATTAGTATTTTTCCATAGAATAAGAGTGCCCCTTCTCTTAGTCTCAAAACATGAATAAACCAGAATGGTATAGCCATTAAATTAGCATTTCTGTAGATTTTTTTTAATAGATGAGTTTCCTGTAAAAAAGATGATCTTGGCTTTATGCATTTTGATATATTTAAGCAAACCAGCTCTTTTGACATTATTGTTCAAACCATTAATATTTAATTTATAAGCCAATGACTATAATATGTATGTTATTACTAACTGAAAGACCTTTCTTCCATGTTGACTTGAAATCTACTGAAAACGTACTTATTATGGATGTATAACGTGTATTAAACACTACTTTCAAAAACCTCAAATTATTTGCAAACACATACATGAAACATAAAGTTTTCTGGTTTAGTTAAAAACTTAACTAAACCATCCATCTACCACCTCTCCAATACCAAATGACACAAATTATCCATCTCTGCTTAGAATATAGTATAAAAACAAAAAAGAAAAGCATTATGAAAGCAACTAAAGAAATCTGAATCCATGAAATATACATTAGAAAGAGAGTGTCCACTATATCTGAAGCTACATGAATATGTCACATATGATAATAGCACCTCTATTATGTAGATATACCAGAAATACACATCAGATCAAAGTATGTATAAACATTAAAAGCTGACGGTTAAGAAGATTGTCATTATTTCCAAGACTTTTCAAGAACCATCAGGTAATTTAACCATTTTGTCAGTCATCTATCTAACATTTTTCATGTAAGGATCTGTTGAGTATATATATATATATATATATATATATATATATATATATATATATATATATATATATATATATATATATATATATATATATATAAATAACACCTATTACAACATAACTATTATATTTTACAGTTATGCATATCTTACTCATATGTATTAACAATATCTATGTTGACGTCAGAGAGAGAGAGAGAGAAGGGGGCCTCACAACCCTCTATTTAGTTACTAAAGGTTTAGTTATATAACGTAAGTCTGATGTTAATATGCATAATGAATTTTCTAATGCAGCTCCTAGCTCACTTGATGCCATTTAGTTACTAATAGTGTCATTTAATCTGCAGAATGTATGCATCTATAAGGGAACATAGGCTTTTTCAAATGTGTTAAACACTTTTATCAGAACAAATTATTTACCATTTAAAGTATCTACTGAAGGATAACAGAATTTCAAGAAAAAATAATTCTAACTACAACCATTTAACAAGTGTGATGCCCAGCAATCAAGGAGCCTGAATCCTCACCACTAACACCAGTGAGGGGCATCCATATAGGGAAAGGATAATAAAGACACACACAGTAAACTAAAATTTCCCTTAAGAGCACACAGAGATCACAGTCAGTCTGGGGCTGGTTTCTTCCTTTCTCTCCAGGTCCCCAATAAGACTCTGGCTAGGCTGGCAGCCTTCACCCATTTTCACAAGTTCAAAAGGTCAAATGATGTCATCACTGTTGTTTCCTCAAGCTGCAGCTTCATAAACTTGTTAAAAGGTATCTAAATAGGCTCATGCACAACAAACGTTGTCTCTAGTGAAGAAAAAAACATTTTCGGCGGGGAATTCAGATCTTGAAGCTTTTAGAGTTTACAGAAAGCAAAAAAAAAAAAAAAAACACTCAAGCTGTCTTGTCAGTGCATGTCATGAATCTCCACAATGAGAACAGTCACACAGACCACCAGTTTCATCACAAAACATCAACATCATGAAAAAATTAATCCTTTCATATAAAAACAGCTATTTAGGAGTAACAACACCTGCCTCAAATCAGAAATCATATTATAACATTTTAGTCATTTACCCACCAGTTAACCAGGTATATATATATATATATATATATATATATATATATATATATATATATATACACATATATGGGTCTACTACCATAGATCGAAATTACACTATTTCGAAATACAATAATAGTGTCCCACTAATGCGAAAGTGCACTTCAACGAAAGGGACATTTCCTGCACTGTGGTGTGGTAGTGACAGACCTTAGGGCTTGGGTTAAGGATAGTGGATAGCTCTACTAGCTATCCACTATCAATTACCCAAGCCCTAACCCTTCATTCGTTCTAGTGACTTTCGTTGAAGTGCACTTTTGCGTTAGTGGGACACTACTATCATATTTTGAAATAGTGTAATTTCGATCTACGGTAGTAGACCCATATATTTATATATATATATATATATATATATATATATATATATATATATATATATATATATATATATATATTATATTTAGCTATCTATAAAACACCATTAATATACTGTAGTAATGTTTAAATATATTTAAACAAATAGTCTAAAACATCTAGTTAGAAACACTAATCAGAAACACCTTGTTACCCCACCACTGACCCACTAGAGAAAATGCACTTTGGTATTAAGTCAAATTATGCTATTAGTGAAGAATTAGAAGACATACACCATTTGCAGTTATTTAAGAGGGACAAGTATGTAAAGTACTTATAATGGGGAAAAGAGAGAAAAGGAACATTGGTAACAAAACAGAATAGGAAGAAAGAAGAGAGAGAGAGGATGTTATTTAAATACTTAGTACTATATGTAATTAGAAGAAGTAGATATAGAAAGGAAAAGAGAAAGTTAATAATAAAAATGATTCACATTACCTTACAGCATAGAAACTTTCCAGAATCAAATATGTTATGATTTATAAAAAAAGCATTTAAAATTAGGAGTTTGTTCATTTGTCCTTTAGTTTCTTAGTTTTCTTTGCTCCTTCCTTCACAGACCATCCATTTTTTTGTTGTCTGTCTCTTCAAACTCTGGGATGACCATTCCATTTCTTCTATGTCCAACAGTATTTTCTTCTTTTGGATACATTCTACTGCTTCTTGTAGGGAATCAAAGATCTTTACTCCTTCTGGCAAGGTGATGTTTATTCTTGCAGGAAAAATAATTTCAGTTTTAATATTGACTTTTTTCAAGGACTTAATTAAAGGAACACATTCCTTTTTTTCTGGGTATGGCTGTAGAGGTGTAGTCATTGTCAAAATAAATAACTTTTTCACCCATCTTGACAGGGGGATTAGTTGAAGCTGATTTCACCACTAAGTCCTTGTCTTGTAAGGAAAGAAATCTAACTATTATAGACCCGGGGTTAGATGAACTCAGAAATGAAGCTGGATTTGCCAGGGATCGATGAGCCCTATCAATTCCAAGAGAGAGGGATTCAGGCATGTTTAGTGCTGATGAAAACCAACTTATTAAGGAATTGAATCATGTTAGCACCCTCCTCTTTCTCAGGAATTCCATATATTCTTATGTTATTCCTCCTTGATCTACTTTCAAGGTCTTCCAGTTTCTCAATCAGCCTGGTGTTTTGTTTCAGAAGAAATTCATTGTGATGTTCATTTTCTCTCACTCTAGTATCTAGGTCAGTTACTGTTTCCTCTAAGGCAAGAACCTGTTCAGATTGTTTTTTTACTATTCCATTTAGAAGTTCCAGTTGTTTACTGTATTCTTGTCTGATAATATCCATTTTGTTTTTGAATTTGTCCATTTTAGTGACAGTTCTTGGATGTTTGTTATTATAAGATGTAGTTCTTTCTTCACTGCACTCTCCTGGTGTGGGTTCTTCACGTTGCTCATGTTTTTAGTGACAGTTCTTGGATGTTTGTTATTATAAGATGTAGTTCTTTCTTCACTGCACTCTCCTGGTGTGGGTTCTTCACGTTGCTCATGTTTTTAGTGACAGTTCTTGGATGTTTGTTATTATAAGATGTAGTTCTTTCTTCACTGCACTCTCCTGGTGTGGGTTCTTCACGTTGCTCATGTTTTTAGTGACAGTTCTTGGATGTTTGTTATTATAAGATGTAGTTCTTTCTTCACTGCACTCTCCTGGTGTGGGTTCTTCACGTTGCTCATGTTTTTAGTGACAGTTCTTGGATGTTTGTTACTATAAGATGTAGTTCTTTCTTCACTGCACTCTCCTGGTGTGGGTTCTTCACGTTGCTCATGTTTTTAGTGACAGTTGTTGGATGTTTGTTGTTATAAGATGTAGTTCTTTCTTCACTGCACTCTCCTGGTGTGGGTTCTTCATGTTGCTCATGTTTTTAGTGACAGTTCTTGGATGTTTGTTATTATAAGATGTAGTTCTTTCTTCACTGCACTCTCCTGGTGTGGGTTCTTCACGTTGCTCATGTTTTTAGTGACAGTTCTTGGATGTTTGTTATTATAAGATGTAGTTCTTTCTTCACTGCACTCTCCTGGTGTGGGTTCTTCACGTTGCTCATGTTTTTAGTGACAGTTCTTGGATGTTTGTTATTATAAGATGTAGTTCTTTCTTCACTGCACTCTCCTGGTGTGGGTTCTTCACGTTGCTCATGTTTTTAGTGACAGTTCTTGGATGTTTGTTATTATAAGATGTAGTTCTTTCTTCACTGCACTCTCCTGGTGTGGGTTCTTCATGTTGCTCATGTTTTTAGTGACAGTTCTTGGATGTTTGTTATTATAAGATGTAGTTCTTTCTTCACTGCACTCTCCTGGTGTGGGTTCTTCACGTTGCTCATGTTTTTAGTGACAGTTCTTGGATGTTTGTTATTATAAGATGTAGTTCTTTCTTCACTGCACTCTCCTGGTGTGGGTTCTTCACGTTGCTCATGTTTTTAGTGACAGTTCTTGGATGTTTGCTATTATAAGATGTAGTTCTTTCTTCACTGCACTCTCCTGGTGTGGGTTCTTCACGTTGCTCATGTTTTTAGTGACAGTTCTTGGATGTTTGCTATTATAAGATGTAGTTCTTTCTTCACTGCACTCTCCTGGTGTGGGTTCTTCACGTTGCTCATGTTTTTAGTGACAGTTCTTGGATGTTTGTTATTATAAGATGTAGTTCTTTCTTCACTGCACTCTCCTGGTGTGGGTTCTTCACGTTGCTCATGTTTTTAGTGACAGTTCTTGGATGTTTGTTATTATAAGATGTAGTTCTTTCTTCACTGCACTCTCCTGGTGTGGGTTCTTCACGTTGCTCATGTTTTTAGTGACAGTTCTTGGATGTCTGTTATTATAAGATGTAGTTCTTTCTTCACTGCACTCTCCTGGTGTGGGTTCTTCACGTTGCTCATGTTTTTAGTGACAGTTCTTGGATGTTTGTTATTATAAGATGTAGTTCTTTCTTCACTGCACTCTCCTGGTGTGGGTTCTTCACGTTGCTCATGTTTTTAGTGACAGTTCTTGGATGTTTGTTACTATAAGATGTAGTTCTTTCTTCACTGCACTCTCCTGGTGTGGGTTCTTCACGTTGCTCATGTTTTTAGTGACAGTTCTTGGATGTTTGTTATTATAAGATGTAGTTCTTTCTTCACTGCACTCTCCTGGTGTGGGTTCTTCACGTTGCTCATGTTTTTAGTGACAGTTCTTGGATGTTTGTTGTTATAAGATGTAATTCTTTCTTCACTGCACTCTCCTGGTGTGGGTTCTTCACGTTGCTCATGTTTTTAGTGACAGTTCTTGGATGTTTGTTATTGTAAGATGTAGTTCTTTCTTCACTGCACTCTCCTGGTGTGGGTTCTTCACGTTGCTCATGTTTTTAGTGACAGTTCTTGGATGTTTGTTACTATAAGATGTAGTTCTTTCTTCACTGCACTCTCCTGGTGTGGGTTCTTCACGTTGCTCATGTTTTTAGTGACAGTTCTTGGATGTTTGTTACTATAAGATGTAGTTCTTTCTTCACTGCACTCTCCTGGTGTGGGTTCTTCACGTTGCTCATGTTTTTAGTGACAGTTCTTGGATGTTTGTTATTATAAGATGTAGTTCTTTCTTCACTGCACTCTCCTGGTGTGGGTTCTTCACGTTGCTCATGTTTTTAGTGACAGTTCTTGGATGTCTGTTATTATAAGATGTAGTTCTTTCTTCACTGCACTCTCCTGGTGTGGGTTCTTCACGTTGCTCATGTTTTTAGTGACAGTTCTTGGATGTTTGTTGTTATAAGATGTAGTTCTTTCTTCACTGCACTCTCCTGGTGTGGGTTCTTCACGTTGCTCATGTTTTTAGTGACAGTTAGGATGTTTGTTATTATAAGACGTAGTTCTTTCTTCACTGCACTCTCCTGGTGTGGGTTCTTCACGTTGCTCATGTTTTTAGTGACAGTTCTTGGATGTTTGTTATTATAAGATGCAGTTCTTTCTTCACTGCACTCTCCTGGTGTGGGGTTCTTCACGTTGCTCATGTTTTTAGTGACAGTTCTTGGATGTTTGTTATTATAAGATGTAGTTCTTTCTTCACTGCACTCTCCTGGTGTGGGTTCTTCATGTTGCTCATGTTTTTAGTGACAGTTCTTGGATGTTTGTTATTACAAGATGTAGTTCTTTCTTCACTGCACTCTCCTGGTGTGGGTTCTTCACGTTGCTCATGTTTTTAGTGACAGTTCTTGGATGTTTGTTATTATAAGATGTATTTCTTTCTTCACTGCACTCTCCTGGTGTGGGTTCTTCATGTTGCTCATGTTTTTAGTGACAGTTCTTGGATGTTTGTTGTTATAAGATGTAGTTCTTTCTTCACAGCACTCTCCTGGTGTGGGTTCTTCACGTTGCTCATGTTTTTAGTGACAGTTCTTGGATGTTTGTTATTATAAGATGTAGTTCTTTCTTCACTGCACTCTCCTGGTGTGGGTTCTTCATGTTGCTCATGTTTTTAGTGACAGTTCTTGGATGTTTGTTATTACAAGATGTAGTTCTTTCTTCACTGCACTCTCCTGGTGTGGGTTCTTCACGTTGCTCATGTTTTTAGTGACAGTTCTTGGATGTTTGTTATTATAAGATGTATTTCTTTCTTCACTGCACTCTCCTGGTGTGGGTTCTTCATGTTGCTCATGTTTTTAGTGACAGTTCTTGGATGTTTGTTACTATAAGATGCAGTTCTTTCTTCACTGCACTCTCCTGGTGTGGGTTCTTCACGTTGCTCATGTTTTTAGTGACAGTTCTTGGATGTGTGTTACTATAAGATGTAGTTCTTTCTTCACTGCACTCTCCTGCTGTGGGGTCTTCTAGTTGCTCATGTTTTTAGTGACAGTTCTTGGATGTTTGTTACTATAAGATGTAGTTCTTTCTTCACTGCACTCTCCTGGTGTGGGTTCTTCACGTTGCTCATGTTTTTAGTGACAGTTCTTGGATGTTTGTTACTATAAGATGTAGTTCTTTCTTCACTGCACTCTCCTGCTGTGGGGTCTTCTAGTTGCTCACCTTGAGATTTTCAGTAGAAAACTCCTTGACAGGAATAATTAAAAAATTCTCTTGACTATGTGTTAATTTTTAGAAAACAATAAATAGTCTATGTTAATCTAACTTTTATTATACTTTTAGTTAGATTTTTCTAAAAATGAAAGTATATTTCCTGTCAGGATATTAAAATCTAAGCAGAGCTATGGATTTCTGCTGCTGTCAGACAGGCATCTTGGCCACCCCCCCCCCTGATTATGATTTTATGAATGCTGCAGAATGCATACATCTCTTTTCATCCAGCTGCTAATTAAACTATTGCAGTATTAATTTTCATCATGCCTGCCTAGTCAAATGTTTGTGGGCTTGGACGTGGCTAGATATTGCGTATTGGCATAACTAGCTTAGTCTGTAAATTTTTGATTGAAACTCCATTTAGTTTACACCATCTCTTGAAATTACATCTCATCTCTTCACCCTCCACCTTGAATTGCATGCCCCCTACACACATATATACTTAAGGAGAGCTGCTCACAGTCTGCTTAGATCTTCATTGGTTTGGTAGTAGAATGACCTGGAATCCTCTTAGAGATGAAAATACATCTGTTGAGCTAATCATAGAGTGATAGCTATTATGGTTAATAATGTAGATAGATTTTATTTAGGTAGTCTGTGTCTGTGGAGTCCCAACACTTTTCCTGAATGTCTAATTAGCAACATAAGCATCCTAGTTCTTCATTGATGACCCGCTATTCCCTGTGTCATGTTGCTACTGTACAGTTGATTTCTTGCTTTATACATAGAAATTGCTAAATACAACCACAATATATATAAAATACAAAGGAAAAAAACACATTTGCCCATGTTAATTTTTAGTTGTTTCATAATTAGCTGACTGCACACTCTCCATATTTCTTATGCCTGCAGAAATTATAACTGCCATTTTATCATTTTATTTCAGATGCCCTGAAAGTGACGAATAACACTTGCACCTGTCATTTTCAGCTAGTGGTATTATATATAGCTTACCTGACAACTACTGTAAAACAGTAATCTTGTTAATGATAGTTTTTTTTATATTTTATTTTATTTTTTTGGAATGTATGTTTGGAACTACATCAGTATCAGTGCTAAGATATCTTGGAAATGAATGCTAATTGGGTGTGACATATTAGAAGCTGTATTTGTGTGGCTAGGTGTATCATAAATGACTTTATATTTTGTCATCAGCTGTATGTGTAGAGCATACTGTGAAGACATCATGTAAGTTTATCATTTTACTGGTGATGTCAATACTTTTACACGCTGCTGAAATTTCTAATATTTTTGGCTCTGTGCACTTAAAGAACAATAACAATAATGAAGTACGTGTCTGATCTTTATAACCTTATAACTGTGCCAAGTACTTTGAGATTCAAGATTCCAATAAATAACCAAGTGATAGAGGAGAAAAGGGTGCTGGGAAATGCCACTGGCAAAATTTCTGTTATGGAAATTCCCAGAGACAGAAATCAGTTTCTCCAGCCAAGACATTGCATTTTACAGAAATCAAAATCATAGAAGAGATGAGTTAACATTATCAGGTCATTATCAAAACAAAAGGAGGTAGACTAGTTTGCTTCGTTTTTAAAGTTTAATTTCCCAGAGTAAACTCATATTTTTTGCAACATTTCTTCATTTTCTTCAGTTCATTGATATCAGCTTGCTCAAACACTGACAAAAAACTTCTGTATATGCCTATGAATATTAGCAGTGAACTTCTGGGTATTAAGGACTCCACATTTGCTGCATACCTAGGTAATAAGTCATCATGTTTGAAGACAGCACTGTTTGTGTGTAGGTTCTGCTGGCAAGCTGTGTGCAGGTACAGCTATGCATATCATCAAAGCCTCAACTGTCATTCATTCATGATGTTTCAACAGGGTCTTAGGAATATCACCACAAAAAAAAAAAAAAAAAAAAAAATACCATCGTCCCCTGTCACCATGTTGGTTAATCCTATGACCAAAAAAGGATCAGACAATGGGCAATGAAAAAGAATAACAACTATATAGTTAATGGATGGGGCTCATAAAGGAAAGGGAAATATGTAGCACAGTAGGCCACAGGTTCTAGACCCACCACATTGTTATTTACTAAATTTTTCATTCTATAAATGCTCAGATTTTCTACTAAAAGGTCTATGTCTATAAGTACAAAATACAGTGATGCTTCCGTGACAAATCATGATTTTCTTAGAAAGAAAATTATGAATCTTTTTCACACTGAATGTAATATCTCTGTTACTTTTCATCTAGTCCATTTGCCTAGAAGGAGGTAATGCATGCCTTAGAGCAAACCAAACCATACTTATTGTTCCAGACCTAAAACATATATTCGATTGTGCCGATTTGCTCTAAATGTATTAGCTGTGAGCTGGTACAGATTGGTTCATTGACACAGAAACAAATACATACCCCACTGCTCTGGTATTTTCACGAAGTCCATATTCACAAAATTCTAGTATCATGTCATTGTTTTATTCTGTGGATGTTACATCAATTTTATGATTATTCTGTGCTTGCATACTTCTACTAAAGTATATTTTCTACTATAATTGCCTATTTTATTTGTATAATTATCTGTAGGTAATGTCTACACATGAATGCATTCTTTACGGTCCCAATTTTTTGTATTATATTGTACTGTATTTCAGAAAATTTATTAGATATGTGTAATATTGTATTCTTATTACATGTATGCCTGTGGTCTAGACTGTCCCTGAAAATTATCATTTAGATGAGTTTGCTTACTCAGTTATGCACTGAAACCAGTGAATCAGTCAATCAGTCAAACAATCTAAGAAGCTAGGTTTGAAGGACAGATGCAGTGGTGTATTTTGTTTTTGGTTCTCCTTGAGACATCATTACACTGGCCCAGTCACCAGTGTCCCATATCCACACTGAATCTGCCAGCTTGTATCTGACTCCCCGACATACTTACTCCGATATTGCTGAGGCTAGTCATAGATCATGAGGCCATTCTGGGAGCTCAGCCATCTCTGCTTCCATCCTGGGGTTGGTTATTATATGCCCTACCCGTTTACTACCCTGCATTCCATGCTCATCAATCCAGTTCAAGGGCAACTCCCCTCATTTAACCACACCTCCCCTAAGGGAGTGTCATTGACAAACACCCTCCCATCCCCCGATACTCTGTCAGTTGCACAAGCTGCTAATCAAACCCAGATCATCTAGACTGTAATCAGGGCTTTATCCCTCTATGCCACAGGAGTGGCTAGATATCATAATTTATTGACTTCAGTAAGGCTTTGGCAGGGTTGGTATAAATCAGTACAATATAATATCACAGAGAAAATAGGTAACATTTCCAGTATCTTATCACTGAATATGCAACAATGAAAAGCCAGTAGTGTATGTGCTGATTCAGCCTGTGATTGTAAAAATGGAAAAGTGTGAAATTTGATCTATGGAATTTTATTACTTGCTTTATATATGCAGTCACAAAGCATTTATGACATTTTTATATCATATTCTTGTGTGTTTAACATGAAATGAATATGGCTCTGTGTGATACCAGATAAAATAAGCCAATTTTATGTTTAACATACGTGCATGCGTGGCACAATGCCAGGGTAATCCTATGGGCTAGGCTTGTAAAGGCTCCAGGGCCATTAGTCTAGTCCACATTTATGAACCTATGAACAGCTTTTCGTTAAAACATTGCACTAAAATTTATTTTCAGACACTGAAATAATGGGCTCTTTAAAATTGAGTAATTTATTGTATTTAGGCAAAATATTATACGCAATATAGATTTTAAAGTATTGCTTTAGTTTTTATTTGCTACAAACAATTAACACTGAGTAGTAGCTGCCTTCTTTGCTTTTCTTTAGGTCTTGAGGTTGATGTCTGAATGCACCCCTTTTATATAATAAAAGGGTCTTCAGCTCTTGCTGTGCTTCTTTTCAGGAGTCATACATGTGGTAACTACATTAATAATTTCTCATGTTTGTGATTTGCAGCAGATTGAAAGAACAAACAGTGTTATTGTCTTCAGTTTAATGGATGCATGCAGTAAGGAGTTGTTTTTCCCTGTCGTGTCAATCAGTTGTGGTTGTTGCCCTGACAGACTACTTCATTGTACACATTCCTGGTTGTGATTCAAATCTGTTAGTAAATAAAATGATTTACTTCTCTCAAAGCCATAATTCTCACCTAGTTCTATAGTAAGCTGCTAGTCTGTTGTTTTTTTTCCTTTTATTAACTATATTACACTATGAGGCATAAAGCTGTTCACTGTCTATAGAGATATTCAGGCACATATACTTGCAGTTATTAAAAATTAAATTCTATTTTCATGAACTGAAATTCTACAATTTGTACCTAAGATTGCTAAGAATGATTTCTGGTCATCATTATGATTCCATTATAACTTTTAATTTTCCTGTGTATAAGCAAAATTATAAGATATTGTAAGTATTGAATATTGAATAAAAAACATATTGTAAGTACTGAATTCTGAATAAAACAAACTGACAGTTTTATAAATAAAAATCCAAAGTGGGAAACAAGTTTAAAAAGCAATCAAGGGACTTTTGGAGTAATCCAGTATATTGTAATTGGTCAAGAGTACAAAACAAAAATGATTCATGCTTTGGGAGCAAGACTTTTCAAAGGAAGGGTACAATAGTACATAATATGAAGAAATGCTGTATAAAATAAATTTTTGCATTATTCCATAACACAATAACATTTGCTACAATATGTTAGAAGTGCATTCAAGCTAAATTTGATTCAAAAAGATCAACAGCACACCGTATGCATAAATAAATCACAGATAAATTAAAAGTAAGTTTTGAAGAAAACTATATTTGATATTATTTCTTTCACACATTAATGTTTGTAAAATCCTGAAATTTTTGTTCTATTTAGTTTTGGAATGTAGATTCTTAGTTGCTTTTGCAATGTTATCACTAGAACAATTAAATTACAGATTTTCACAGAATACTCTCAAATAACAAAGACACTGCATCATATTAGAATACATTATTTAGAAATGAAGACTGAGGTTCATAAACTGATCTGCCAGAGAAACTGGGACTCTCTGAGTCTTAGTAGCCTATTAATAGGATATTAATTTAACTCGATCATTGTTGTTGCCTCACAGCAAGAGGTTCTCCTGTCCTGTTCGATTCTCAGCTGGAGTGCCTTCTGTGTGGAGTCTGCATGTCCTCCCCGCGGTCGAGTGGCCTCCGAAAGACATGTATAAATGGGCATGCCTTCCGCTGAAGGTTGGGTGTTGGGCTGGCAACTCGGCACCATAAAAATCTACTGCCAATCATTAGCGGACTAGAGTTCTGCTGTGGCGACCCCTAACCGGGAAAAGCCAAACATTTGTAAAGAAATGTGTCTCTGCTACAGGTATATAAAAGTCACTGGATGAGTAAAAAGAAATTGAAGGAGGTGTTCATAGGATCATTGAATCATAAGAATTATGAGACATGTAAGTCATGAGAGCACATGTGCATTGAAAACCCCATCTTTATAACATACATCCTGTTTCTGGGATGATTTTGTGGATGCACATCCACTTATCAAGGTTTTTATTGATAGACGCAAAAGTATCACTTTGTTTAATGTAAAAGGACAGTTTATTCCTGGGATGTGGTGAATGTTTGGTAATAAATCTGCCCCTCCAAAGTGTTTTTTTAATATGCTGGATAAGATTCAAGTTCTTTGAGCTAGTGTAATAAACCTGTTTGCCTCCCAGAAATTGAACGGAATGCAGGATATAGATTTCCATGTAAGAGTGTAGAGTCTGGGCTTCAAGCCTGTGCTGGTAATTCAGTTTATTTACACCAGAAACCTTCTTGGTTAGGAAGTGATGAAATCCTTTTAGCTGTACAATGTATCTGGACAGACAGACTGATACCAGTGGGGGTACTGCACTCTATAATAGGTCTAAGAAGAGTAGAGTGCAGTGAGACAATAAATTATTTTAACCTGGATGAAATACCTTTAGATATTAGCTGTACTAAACAGAAGGGGGTCTTTATTACTAATGCTACAATGTGGTCAAATCAGAGGCAGTTGTTGACACTGGTGCCAAGATCCCTGGTTATCGTATCAGGTTGGAGTGGAGTGCAAGTTATTGTGTAAGTTGGCGGTAAGAGATTTTTGCCAAATGCAACAAAACTCCATCGCCTTACTCTCTCCTATAGCAAAAATAATGGAAAAACGTATCCACCTACAACTTCTTGACCATCTTCTCCACTACAATTTACTTGCCAACTGCCAACATGGTTTCAGGCCATTCCACAGTACATCAACTGCCCTGCTATCCTTCTCTGACTCTATAAACAAAAATCAGAACAATTACTCCCTTTCCTCAGCTTTGTTTATTGACCTTTCAAAAGCCTTCGATAAGGTCAACTACAATCTGCTTTTAGAGGTACTAAAAGCCCACTCACTAGACACACAGGAACTACTCTGGTTTAAATCCTACCTAGAAAACCGTCATCCAGCAGTCCTCTGGGACAATATGCTGTCAACTCCCCTCCCCGTAAACCTAGGAGTACCTCAAGGTTCCATACTAGGCCCTCTTCTCTTCTCAATATTTATCAACAACCTTAACACTACAATTCCTCAAGCCACCTGCATTCAGTATGCTGACGATTCTACTTTAATCTACTCCGCCAATTCCCCTACCGCACTCCACACCCTTACCCAGTCTGTATTTAACACCGTTGAAAATTGGTTCATGCAACACTGCCTTCTCCTAAATGCAAAAAAAAACAAAACAAAAAAATAAATAAATAAAATTATTACTCTTTACTCCCACTCGTAAATCACCGCAATTTCACTTCACTATAACCTCAAACAATGGAACCACCATAAACCCTGATACCACAACCCGTCTCTTGGGCATAACTATTGATAACAACCTTAATTATGACGACCACATCAACTATACTGTAAAATCTGTTAACAAAAAACTAGGTTCACTGTATAGAATCAAACCCTTCCTTACAACTATAGCCAGAACCACAATAGCCCAAACTCATCTGATCTCTACCCTACTGTATGCTTCTGCTATTTACACTAACCTTTCCAAAAGCAACCTTACCAAACTTGCCAATAGCTACAACAATATAGCCAGATTTGCTACTGGCAACCCTTTTAGAACACACCACTGTATCAACCTCAAACAACTGGGATGGCTAGAACTGCAACACCAACTACTCTATCATCAACTTATTATGACCCAAAGGATACTTTTCCACCCTAATAATATCCCAATCCTCACTAATCTTACTACCCCTTACAAAAATCTTACCACTCTTCGCTCAGCTGATAAACTTCTAGTTTCCACTATTAAATCTAAAAACAAAGCTGGAGACTCTCTTTTACTAATACAGCTGGAAAGGCCTGGAACCACCTGCCAAGCGAGCTTTCTACTATCTCTTCCACATATCTTTTTAAAAAAAACCTCAAACAGCATTTTAAAACTCACTGGCTCTGCCCCTGCTCCAACCCCGACTGACCTCCCCACCTCAAACATTCCTGCTAATCCCTTTTATGGTACCTCCAGGGTACTATATTGCCATTCTCCCCATGGCCTTTCTCACTGTACTATGATTTACTAAAAAAAAAAAAAAAAAAAAAATTAATTACTTTTACATTTGCTTAACATTCATTTGCAATGATCTTAATAATGTTTTACCTGTATATGCTTATAGCTTGATATTGCTTTGTTTTCTATAATTGTATAATTAATGCCCTTCTTGGAGCTTTTCTCCCCGGGCCTCTACTGAAAATGGACATGTATCCAGTTAGACTAGCCCGGTCAACAAAATGTAAATAAATAAATAAATAAAATAAATAAAACTATGCTTTTTGTATTTATTTTAGCCTCTTTTGGTTAGTAAGGATTACCTCATGTTGCAGTGGCACTGTATCAAAGTGTGATCAGGCAATAACGCCCAATTTGCAGCCATCAGCAATGTTCATTAGCCCTAGACCTGTAATTACTGCTTGAAAGCTGGAGAAGTATATGAGAAATAGAAGGGGTCCTAGCACTGATCCTTGAAGTACATAGTTGCTATCTTTTCTTTTTTTTTTTTTTTTTTAGTTTTTTGGGTTACTTGGCCTTGATTTATATTGTCCCAGCCCCCAGTATCTCCTGTTCATGAAGGGCCTACCAGCATCCTTCTACTCCCTTCACTTGCTTTGGTGTTGCTGGGACCTGTCATGGATCTTAAGGGGATCATGGAGGCCCCACCATCTGTGCTTCCATTTGATAGAGTGGTTATTTTATATGTCCTGCCCACTTTTCCCTTTCTCCACCCCTACACTCAATGCTTGCATCTGAGGGTGTCTCCCCTCTTTGGACCATGCCTCCCCTAAGGGAGCCTCACTAGCAAGTACCATCCCCCTGCTCCATCAGTCACCTGAGCCACAATTGGCACGCAGGTTGACTGAGCCACAGTTATGGCTTTATCCCTCTATGCCACTAGAATGGCTACCTCTAGTTAAACTGTGTTTCTTATACTCCTCAAATGTCCACAATTTTTCAGAATGTTCAGATTTTAGCTTCATATATTTTGTCTACGCCTCATAAAATTCATGATTTTCTGGCAAATCATTGATGGCCAGAGTCACTAAATAATGACAGACATTTTAGTTTCAAATTTCATATACTTCAACAAATGCATGCTTACACAAAACATGTTATTGTAGCAACTTTCTAAGTTTATAAGAACAGTATTTAAAATCTGTACCATTCTTTGGCTTCCCCTTATTATTTTTGTCTTTCTCCATATTTCTTATGCTAAGAGTTGAGGTGTATGGTGGTTCTATCTTTTAGATAGTTTGCTGTCTACCTTGTGTGTGAGTTTAGTTTCAGTACCAGAATGAATGGGAGATAGCATCAAATGCCTTTGGCAGATTCAGGCAGGCTGTGTGGACCAAATGACCACTGTCTACAGCCTCTGTAACCCTCTTAAAGATGTTTATTGAGTTGAATAGACATGATCTCCCTTTGTCAAAACCAAACTGCTGAAGGTCAAAGTGTATGATATTTTCGATATTACAGTTTATGAACTCAAACATAATGTACTCCGTTGCCTTGCAGATCAGACTAGTCAGATAGTTCTGTAGTTCTTGGGGTCTGTGGTGAGGACCCTTCAGTGAAGACATATTATAACAGCAGTTCTACATACTTCCAGGACATATTCAGTGGTTAAGGTTAAGGTAAATCATTTTAAGAGGAGTTCCGCAAGGTCATATTTGTCACTACTTATTCGGCCTCCAGGTAAGTTTTCTGATCTCCTTGAAGTGGTAGTTTTGGGTTTTGAAAACACAGTGTCAGGAATGTAGGCATTTTCAGAATTTTATCGTCTATATCCTGGGTATGGTTTGAACCAAATGTATTCACATGGAAATTTGCTATGTCCTTTGGGTCTGGCTGGGTGATTCCATTTTTAGATTAATTCAGAACATTGCTGTGTGTTGTTTCTGAATTTTCTCACATTACTAAAGAATAATTTATAATTTCCCTTGGGGCTTCAGTTCATATTCAGCGTTGTTCTTTCTGTTGATAGATTTTAGTTCTTTGCTGATCCTTTTAAAATACTCTTTAATGTGGACAGATGCAGACTTAATATAGAACTTCATTTATTTATTTAAATTTGTTGACCGGGAGTGTTCGACTGGATGTAGGTCCATTTTCAGTGGAGGCCTGGGGAGAAAAGCACCACAGTTAAAATAAACAGACACTAGTTACATTGGATTACATAGCGATTAACAATTTAACATAGCAATTACTTACAACATATTTACAGATAAAGAACATAGTACATCAGTAGACAACTAAAATCTTTATCTGTGAAGTACATAACAGACATTAACAAATGTTACAATGAGAAGTTCCTGCTTATGAGCATATGAGCTTGCTATAATCAAGGTAGTTAGTGGAGTGGAAAGAAAGGTAGTGGTTGGATGGGGTGGGTGATATTAGAATGCGAGTTGCAAGGGCATAGCCTGCATGTTTTTAGGTGCGCTTTTAGTAAAGTTTTGAAGTGGGTGCATGATGGTACGGAGATAATTGTGGGTGGACGGGAGTTCCATAATTTGGCTTTGGTGCAAGAGAATAGTGCTTCACCAGCAGAGTTATTGGCTTTAGTGATCTGCAAATGATTTTTGTTGCTGGATCTTAGTGGTCTGGTCGTGCGATAGGGTTGCAGTAGATTCTGGAGGGATGGGACATTTAGTGGATGGTTTACTAGTTTGTGGGTGAGTGAGAGTTTATACCACTGAAGGAGGTGAGGGAGTTCAAGCCAGCCCAGTTCAGCAAGTGAGAGACAGTGGTGACTACGGTAGGATGCTCCTGTGGTGAATTTGGCGATTTTGTTGTAGCAGGTCTCTAGATCGCATTGCCTTAGGTTGGTATATATACATAAGGTAGGATGGAAATAAGGTGGGAATTTGCTATTGAAATCTTTGCTGCTTTGGTGAGAAATTGCTTATTTCTGTATAATGCTCCTAGTTTTTTGTGGACTTTTTTTATGGTCATGGATATGTGAATGTCAAATTTTAGTTTATTGTCCATTTCCACACCTAGCAATTTGGTGTGTTCAGTTGGGTATATAGTGGTGTTGTCTTTTGCTGTGATGTTAAAGTAAGAGTTCTTTTGAGTATGTTTGGAGGGTTGGAAGATAAGTAGTTTTGTTTTGTTTGGGTTGAGTATTAATTGGGCATCGGATAACCAAGTTTCAACAGAGGAAAAGGCTTCCTGTGTGACTTTTTGCAGTTTTGGTAGGGACTGGGCTGAGCAGATGATGGGTTGAGTCATCTGGGTATTGTATGAGTGTGCCATGTTTGGTGGCAGAGGCTAGATTATTGGTGTAAACAGAGAAGACTAGGGGTCCAAGGATGGATCCTTGGAGAACCCCTATGGAGACAGGTAGTTGGGGAGATATATCATTCTGCCATACAACGGATTGTTGTACAGACAGGTAACTTTGAAACCAGTTGGTGACTGATTGTGAGAAGGATAGGTTATTGAGGACAGAGATAGGTTGTTTGTGTGGGACCATGTCAAATGCTTTAGATTGGTCTACGAAGGTAGCAGAGGAGAGAGAGCCATTGTTTTTATGCTGAAGGATAGTGTTAGTAAAGGAGAGTAAGGCAGTGGTGGTGCTATGGTTTGGTCGGAAACCATGCTGAGTACTGGAAAGAGTGTTTGCCTTTTGAATTTCTGTTTATATCTGGTTCTAGAAGGGATTGCAAGGTCTAAGCATTTTTCCAGTAAGGAGTAGAAGTTTACTAAATAAATAGCAGTTAAAAATCATGGTGGCTGGTGATATTACAAGTGCATTTCCAGGGATGGGCATACCATATGCATGAGGAGGTTATATTGGTTGGGAAAAGGTCCGGAATGCTTTTCCCCTAGTGGGTTGGTAAACTAATTACTCTTGGGAATTAATCATTTTTTTTATTTCTGTGAATTTTTGGGCATACATAAGTTCTGAGACATAAGTGCAATAGTTTATCAATGGAGAGTTAAAATTGTGTATTAAAAGCCATGGTGGTGCAACGGTAGCTTTGCCGCCTCACAGCAAGAGGTTCTCCCATTCGATTCTCAGCTGGAGTGCCTTCTGTGTAGAGTCTGCATGTCCTCCCTGCTGTCGAGTGGCATTCGAAAGACATGCGTGAATGGGTGTGCCTTCGTTTGAAGGTTGGGCATCGGGCTGGCACCTTGGCACCATAAAAATTGACTGCCAATCATTAGTGGACCAGAGTTCTGCTGTGGCAACCCCTAACCAGGAAAAGCCGAAAGAAAACAACAAAAAGGCATTTTTCATTATGAGTATTTCAGAAAGTACATTAAGGAATCTCTCATGGTCATACAGGTACATATAAGACATCTTATAACAGTTAATAAAATAATTGGTTTAGGGTAAGTTTGAGTCCAATGAGTTTTTTTACCTCTTATGGAATCTGTCCAGAGGTGATATGGCTTCAGACAAATATGGAAACATCTCCAACATCTCCCTCAGGTTTGAATACATGGAATTTGCTAAACACAAGTAAGAAAGGAGAGGTATCTTTATAATGAAACTAAGTCTCAGTTATGACACAGACATGGATGTGCCCAGTTTGTAGGAGAACATCAAGATCAGTTTGTCATTAAGACTTCTGGCACTCAGGAGAGCAACAATGATATAGTTTGATATGGAATTTGCTCCAACATTATCTGCCATGTTGGAATGTCTAGTATCTGGACTCTACCTAGAAAGGGGCTCTATGGGGTGGCAAGAAACTTGGCCAGTAAGGAGAAATCATGGAAGAAGATGTTAAGGCTGTCTTTTGTGAAGCAAGTTGATCTGTTAACCATCTCATTCCAGGATGGCACACATTGGGTCCCAACAGAAAGACACAAAGAACTTAGCCAATTGTTGATGCCAATTATCTTTTGTTTTTATTTAGGCATCATTCTGGTTGAATCTAGAATTTTACTCAGGATCAAAGTCTTACCATGATCAATACATGCATAGTAAGAGCTAACATGTCTGTTTGCACATCAGTCAGGGTTGAGTCTCTCATGTCTTTCATACCCACATGGGTTATCATAAAGTTGTATTCATATTTCTTTGGTGAATTGGACTGAAGAGCCTTTGTAACATCATGGATCTTGGCACTGGAGAGAAATCTAACTGTGATCCTGTCTTCATCCAACATCATAAGCATGAAGTCAGAATGCCTGACAATGGAGTCACCAATAACTAGGACATTTCTGTTTGTTTCTGTTAGTTTAGTGATAGCAGACAGTTTACAGTCTACTGCTTGGTGAATATTTTCTTTGTGTGTAGATGGTGATGACATGTCTACTGATGCCTGCTGAGGCTTTATCTTACTGGTTCTAGGAGGCTCTAGAAGTGAGTTTTTGACAGCCTTAGCATATGTGGATGTGGTATGTTTGTGTAGAGATGTGGGTTGTAGTATATGATGCTCACACATCATTTTCTTGGTGATAGAGTGGTCTTCATGTTATTTAGAGGGTCATAGGTTCATAGATTCATAGGAATTTACTAGGCTAATGACCACAAGGGCCTTTTTAAACCTAGCCATGCATCCCAACTCTCTGACAAGTTCTGGTACCCTTGATAAGTGTAGGCAGGGGATTCAATGACAGCTCCTAATTTGCAATCATCTGCAACTTTAGTCAGCCAGACGTCATTGACATTGGCGTTGACTTTGGAGAAGTAAATGCCAAAAAGAAGCAATCCCACAATTCTAACTTCCTAGGTCCTGTCTGTGAACCAGCTGGCTATCCACCAGTTAACACAAGGGTTTGTACCTAACCTCCTGAGTTTGAGAACAATGCTAGAGTGGGGTATTGTGTCAAATGCTTTGGCAAGTTAAAGGTAGGCAGTGTGAATCATTTTCCCTTTTCCATTGCTTTGATGACCTTCTCAAAGAAGTCCACCAAGTTGAGTAGACATGACCTGCCTTCAATGAAACCAGATTGTGTTGGGCCCAGTGTCTGATGGTTTACTATCTTATTATTGAGCATTTCCATGAAAATTCTTTTCATGGCTTTGCATATGAGACTAGTGAGACTTATGGGTCTATAGTTTCCAGGGTCGGTAGATGGCCCACCTTTGTGCATAGGGATGACTGTTGCTGTTCTCCATTCATGGGACATGAAACATGTTTGGGGGCTACTTTGTGGTCTGTCCTTACCAGGGAAGACATTACACTAGGGGTGTGCAGCACTCTCACATATTAGTGATGACCAGATCCAACATGGTTGTACCCCTTGTTGGTATATTGGCAATCTGGTCCAGGGAGTTTGTATTTACAAAATCCAGGAATCTCTGTGGCTGTACATTTGGTGTCATATAATAATTCCCAGTTAGTAATGGAGCAATTAAAGTCACCTATGAATATGGTATTGGATTGGATGGTGCATGTTTACAATAAGTTTATTCATGGATGAGTACTAGGCTAACTGCCCTTGTGAGCAATTTTAAGCCTAGCCAATTATCCCTTGTGAGATTCAAATCCTGCACCTTGCATTTGTAAGACAAACATCTTAACCATTAGGCCACCCTCCCAACCATAGTATGGGTTTCCTGGGTCATAGAGAGGTCCTAGAGGAAGGAAGTGGTAATGGATTTTGCTTTTGGTGATCTGAACATGGAGTAGCTCAAGTGCATTGTCCTGTTTGTCCAGCCTTGAGGTATATTTATTTTTGATGTAAAATGAGACATCTCCACATTTAGTCCCTGGCTGTGTAGTAGCTGGTCTAAATGTGTGTAAGGCATTATAACCTTACATTGTTGATGTGTTCTACATGGCTTTAAACCATGTCTCAGTGACCAAACAGACATCAGCATTCTCTATGGTAAAGAAAGCTTCTAGGAAGTGGAGTTTTTTTGTTTAGTGTCCTAGCACCGAGCAGTAATACCTTTAGATTTTCCTGGTTTTTATTTGCTATGTTGGAACTACTTTCAGTTTGGCATTGCCTAAAAAAGGTACTATTGGGAGGGTGATGTTTTATATAATATTTGAAAGCCTAGATAGGAGAGGTGTAGATGATCCCTGGCAAAGCAGCATGGTCTATTGACATCTCCTTCCATGCTGACAAATATTGCACCCCTTTAGAATGACACCAGAAACTAAGCAAATTATGAAAGTCGGTTGTCTTTTGTTCATATTGTGGCATCATCCTTGGAGAAGATAAAATACTGCTCAATGCTAGGCTCATACCAGCCTGTGACACACATTCTAAGAGCTCCATGATGTCTCTCTTCATATAGTCTAGGGAGATGCATCTCAGGACATTTACACCCACATGGACTATGACTAAGTCATACTGGTAGTTGTGGTCCAACGTCCTGAGTGTATGCATAATGCAGTGGATCCTGGCCCCTGATAAGCAACTGACCATGACTTTCTCCTTCTCAACCTGGTGACAGGGACATCAGTGTGTCTCACAATTTATTTATTTTACATTTGTTACCGGGAAAGTCTGACTGGATATATGTCCATTTTCAACAGAGGCCCAGGGAAAAAGGCTCCAGAAAGCAGAGTATAAATATATTAGGAACAATAGAAACATTTAGAGATAAGTATAATATGCAGTTTTCAGTAGGGTTACAAACTTAGATAAAACATAGTAGACAACATCAAAATCATGTGGCTAGAGTTTCAGACAATAATAAACGCACTTATGGGCTAAGTCCCATCAAGAATTCATACACTTATTAGAGTATATGATTGAAATATGTAGGGAGAGTTTGCAGGAACAGTGGGTGGTGATTAGTCTGGGTTTAAGCAGGAACATTGCCAATGCTGTTGGAAGTGTAGTTTGAGGCTTTTTTGAACTGGGTTAAGGAGGATTGGTAAGGAAGTTCGGCAGGTAGCATTTTCCAAGTTTTGCCTACTGAGTTGGTGAATAGAGAGTCCCCAGCCACATTTATGCTCTTAGTTGTTTGTACCAGCAGTTTGTCAGCAGAGGGTAGTGACCTCAGGTTACTGCATGGTTTGATGATCTTATTTACTGCTGGTGTTTATTCGGGTTGATATAGTATTTTGTGGGTTATTACAAGTTGATTGTATCGGAGAAGACTGGTCCACTCCAGCCATCCTAGTTGAGTTAGGTTGATACAATGGTGGGTCCTAGAGATAGCACCTGTAGCAAATCTAGCAATATGGTTGTGACAACTAGCAAGTTTGGTAAGGGTGGCTTGGTTCAGGTTAGTGAAGAGGGGGGATGCATAGAGGAGGGTAGAAAGTAGTTGGGACTGAGCGATAGTGGTTCTTGCAAAAGGAGTGAGGAAGGGTTTCATCCTGTATAGGGAGCCCAGTTTTTTGTTGACAGATTTGATGGTTTGATTGACATGGATATCATATTTTAGGGTGTTATTGACTGTTATACCCAGGAGTTTTGTGTGAGTATCTGGGAATATAATTGTGCCATTGTTGGAACTTATAGTAAAGAATAGTGAGGAGGATTTGCAGGTGGGGGAAAAGATGAGTAGTTTAGTTTTTTTGGGGTTTAAAAGAAGCTGACGGTTTATGAACCATTTTTCTACATCATTGAAAGTGTTCTGAATTAGGGTCATAAGCTCAGTTGAGGAGGAGGTGGTACATATTAAAGTAGAGTCATCCGTGTATTGGATGCAGGTGGCCTTGGGAGTGATGATGGGTAGGTCATTGATAAAGACTAAGAAGAGTAGTGGTCCTAGTATGGAGTCTTGGGGGATTCCTAGAGTAATGGGTAGACATGTGGATAGGGTATTCTGCCATAAAACTGCTTGTTGTCTATCAGACAGGTAAGATTGGGATCATTTAATAGAGCTACTATTCAGTGACAGTTCCTTCAGGGTATGGAGAAGCAGTTGGTGATTGACCATATCATAGGCCTTAGAGAGATCTAGGAAGAGAGCAGAGGTAAGTTTGTTATTGTTTTGGTTGATGTTGATAGAGTTAGAGAAGGATAGGAGGGCTGATGTGGTGCTGTGGTGTGGCCTAAAACCATGCTGAGAGTTGGCCAGTAGTTTATTTTGGGTGAGATAGGTCATTAATTGGTTGTGGACGCACTTTTCCATAATTTTGGCCAATGGTGATAGTATAGCAATTGGTCGGAAGTTTGAGAGGTCTAAAGAATTTCCTCCTTTATGAAGAGGAATGACATGGGAAACCTTCCAGAGAGAGGGGATAATTGCTTCAGTCAAGGTGCAGTTTATTATGATAGAAACAGGGTATGCAATGGCATTTGCCCATTTTTGTAAATATTCTGGTGGGAGGAGATCAGCTGCCAGGGTAGTGGGCTTTAGTTTGTTAATCTGAGATTGGATGGTGGATGTAGATACAGGTTGGAAGGAGAAAGGGAGTGGGATAGTGGTTGTGGAGGAGTTTTGAAAGGAGCTATTGGGGGATAGTTGGCTAGCTAGTGATTGGATGGTTTTGGTAAAAAAAATTGTTAATGTTGTAGCAGCTTCCTCTGGAGTTTTAAGGTCACAAGTTGAGTGGGTTGGGGGTGGAGGTTTGGCCAGGGTGGAGCAGTTTGTTTATGCCTGCCCAAAATGTTTGAGGTTTGTTCTGGTGTTTTTGCTGAAGGTTTTGATAGAATTTTTTTTTTTGTCTAACAGTGTGGCTTTCTTGGCATCCTTCCTTAGTTGTCAGAATTTAATATGGTCAAATGGGTATTTGGAGGTGTGCCATTTGTCCCATGCTTTATTTCTTGCTATGATTTTGGTTTTGGTTACTTTAGAGAGCCAGGGGGTGGTCTTAGTTTTGGCTCTGAGGGTGCAAATAGGAGTGTGGGAATATAGAATGGAGAGGAATTTAGAATTAAAGTAGGCTACAACATCATCTAGTAGAAATTATTTAAGTATGGCTCAATTGCATGCTCTGAGTTCATTCTGAAAGTCAGTATTGTTAAAGTTCTTGTTGTTTCTGATAGATTTATATAGAACTTGGTGGTGGTTATCTACTTTATGCTTAATTATTTAAGTGAGTAGGTGGTCACTTATATAATCTGGAAGGGTACCCGTGTTATACAGGTCTTGGTGACTGTTGATAAGAATCCAGTCCATGATACTGCCTTTGTAGGTTCATAGGTTCATAGGTAGGTACTAGGCTATTGACCCTAGGGCCTATACAAGCCCAGCCAAACAGGTACCCTGGCTTTTGCCAACCAAGAAAATTATTTTCCTGTGCCACTATCGAGCAGAGTCACAGAAGTGATCCCCGGGGTGAATTTCCTATTTCCCATTCAATCATCAAGATTTTTCTTGAAGAGTGCTAATGAGAAGCTTTGTTTGATATAGATAGATAGTTTATTCCAGAGTATGGGAAGTCTCTGGGACAGGAATCTATCCCTCTGGCATGTTCTGTTTATTGTGGTGACAAGGTTTAGGTCCCTAGAGCATGTAGCATGGAGGGATTGGGATTTCTTTAAATGGAGCATGTCCAACAGCTCTGGGTTTGACATAGCTTTGTATGTTAGGCAGAGATTATTTCTGAGTAGGCGATATGCGACGGAGTAAAGCTGGAGTTTTTTGAGATGGTCTGCGTAGGGCATCTGTTTGAGGCCAGTAATCCTCTTTGTGAGGTATTTCTGTGGCCTTTCCAGTTGTTGTAGATGTCTTGTGAGGTACATACCAAAAGGGGCATTGCACTCTATAATGGGTCTAATGAGTGATGAGTAGGGGGGAACAATGACCTCTTTTTTTTCTGGATGAGAAACCTTTTATGATGAGGTGTGCCATGTAGAAGGGTTTCCTGACTACTGTGGCGATGTGATTATCAAAGGAGAGACTACTGACCACCTGTGTCCCAAGGTCTCTTAAAACACTTTCAGTGTTAAGTATACTACTGCCTAGGTTGTAGTTCATGGGTACAGAGTTTTTACCAAAGGGGATGACAATGCACTTTTTGGCATTGAGCTTGAGGCCATGGCTTTGACACCAGGCATCTGTCTCAGTGAGACCCTTTTGTAGGATGTCCACATCATTAGGAGTTTCGATTATGGCTCCTAGTTTGCAGTCATCTGTGAAATTTGTTAGCCAAAGACCATGTGTGTTAGCCTGTACTTCAGAGAAGTAGATACCAAACAGGAGAGGACCCAGGACTGAACTCTGTGGTACTCCACTTGTCACTGGTCTGAAGTTAGATTTGGAGTCTGCTACTTTCACAGTGTGGGTTCTGTCAGTGAGCCATTTGGCAACCCATCTTGTGACATAGGGATTTTTATCTAGTTTAGTGAGTTTATCTATAATTCCAGAGTGGGGGATGGTGTCGAAAGCCTTGGCAAGATCTAGATAGGCTCTGTGACCCACCTTACCCTCATCTATGGCTTTGGTGACTGCTTCAAAGAAGTCTATCAGGTTTAGGAGATATGATCTGCTTTTTACAAACCAGAACTGGGTGGGGTCCAGAGTTTGGAGATTACCAATGTCTTTGTTTATAAGTTCCATGATGATACGTTCCATGCCTTGCAGACCAGACTCATCAGAGTAATGGGGCATTAGTTCCCGGGATCTGTGGTAGCTCCCCCCTTGTGGAGTGGGATAACCGTCACTGTGCACCATTCAGTGGGCACAAAGCCTGAGGTGAGGCTATGATTGAACATGGTACTTAGGTGGAGTGCCAGTTCATTCTGTAGTTCATTTAGAATGCAGCCTGGGATGTTGTCTGGTCCCATGAATGCTGTGTTCGTGGCTTTGGAGAGTGTGGTTTTTACCTGTGCAGCCGTGATTACAGGAACTTTGCATTTTTCCAGTATAGAGATGGGCCCTTTAGTGGGTACGGGGGTGGGGGGGTAAATTTAGCACTGAACCTATCTGCCAGGATGTTGGCAATATCATTTGGGTCTGTATATTTAGTGCCATTGTGCTGTAACTCAAGGTAGATCTGAGTGTTGCCATTGATATTCTTGACATAGTTATAGAATGCTTTGTGGTTGTCTTTAGAATCAGTAGCAATTTTGTTTCCGTAACTAGCTTTGGAGGATTTTATCAGGGATTGCAGCTTCTTACTGAGGCTGACCATGGAGCTCTTCCACTCATGGGATTTTACTCTCTTTTGCAACAGTTTCTTCCTTCTGTTGTACAGTTTGTTTATGGCGGGGGACCACCAGATTGGCTTCCTTTTTTGGGAGGAGGATTTATTTGTACTTGGATTTATTTATTCTGGTGGGTGAGGATATAAGTTGGTTATAACCATGAAGGTTTATATGGGTGGTGGGAGATTCAGAGAAACAATTGTTCCAGTCAATATTAACATCTCCTAACACCATAGTTTCATGGGGGTAAGTGTTGGAAAGCCATTGGAGGAAGTCGTCTAGGGTATTTGCATTGTTGCCTGGGGGGATATAAATGCAGGCAATGAATATAGATCTACTTGTGTTAAGCTGTAGTTTGCTAACTAGGGCTTCTGCATTATTGAACAAGGGGGGGTTGTTGTGGGGCTAGTGTGACATCTGTTATGTTTTTAAACAGAACTGCTACTCCTCCACCTTTCCTGGTGTTACGGTCTAGTCTAAGTATGTTGTACCCTTGTGGGATAACCTCATCATTTTTAGTTCCTGGTTTTAGCCAGGTTTCTGTAAGACATAGCACATCAGGTGAGTAGGTGGCTTGAAGGGCATGAAGAATATGGACCTTGTTGTTAATACTCCTGATGTTTAGGTGACAGGCCAGGAGAGAGTTAGGGGACTTTGAATTTGACCATATGTTGAAGGTGGTAGTGGGCTGGGAGCTTGTGGGAAGGGTGGGTCAAGGGTTAGGGTGGATGTCCCCATCCCTCATCAGAGTAAATTGCACAGCGATTATTAGTTTCAGTGCTTTACTTATTATTTTATGATACTATCTAGTTTTGGGGAGATGGACCATGGTCTAGTTAGTTGGTGGCTGTTAAAAGTGGAGAGGATAGGTTTGTAGTGAGCTAGGGGTGGGGCTGATTCTCTCAAGGTAGGAGCAGAGATGGTATGAGATATGGGGCAGTGAAGGCCAAGATAGGGCTGGTTTTCATAGATGGTGCGGAGATATAGCCCAGGCAATATAACTGCGAGGAACAAAATTGGTCTCATCTTGATAGTAGTGGTACTTTGTAAGGAATGTGGGTGGATAATTAAGAGGGTTGTTTACAGGAAGGGGTAGTGTATGGGGGATGGAGTATGGAGGTGTGGGTTATGTGTGATAGGTTGTAGGAGGGGGGAGTGGTTTATTGGGCTTAAATTTAGCACTAGTGTGGGCTGGTGGAATTTGGGGGCAGGGTGGGATGTTGGAGACAATGGAGTCTCCAATGACCAGAATGTTAGATTGTGTGGTGGCTTGCCTTATGGACTTAGAAGTAGAGGCTCCATGAGATGTGGCTGTATGTGTTGATGTGGATTATTTATTTATTTATTTATTTGCATTTGTTTACCGGGAAGGTCCACTGGGCCAAAAGGTACGCATTTTCACTGGATGCCTGGGGAGAAAAGCTCCAGAATGAATAATACATACATAAGAATAGAAAACTTTAAGAACAATGATTTAAAACAATGCATACATTTGAATAGTAAACAGCAACAGAATAGAATACAATGACAACTTTCACAGTATATTGTTTTAGTACAGTCAAACACTACCTTTTTTTACTGAAGGAATGGAATAGTAGGAGAGAAATGCAGCAAGGTTATAGGTTGTGAGGAGCTAGCACATGAGCAAAGCCATTTGGAGGAGAGATGTTGTCTCAAAGATTTTTTGAAGAAGGAAGCATTACTAATGGATCTGACCTGAGG